>NC_090731.1:6946111-6953611 GCF_036898095.1 Palaemon carinicauda
AAAAAACGATTTCATTCCGGTAATGAAGTCTTCTTTCTCCGCCATCCTCTTCTTCCTTTGCTCTCCAAAGAACCTTGGTCCTGAAAGCCTCTTTATAGACTGCCCAAGCAGAGGAAACATACAATTCGCAGCTCGAAGAGAACAGAATAACCTCTGGCAACACTTTTCTTCAGACTTATGTCTGCTAATGCTTCGAGCTGTTACGTGTGAAGGAAAGTTATGTGAACAGCGCTGGAGGGAAGTTTCGTAAGCTGAGACTTCAACTGAAGCTTTATAAGCTATTCTAGATAGCTGAAGAACTTTCGTTGGGGAAAATGGATATTTGATTTGTGTTATGCGAGAATATTCGATGTTGTAGTCAGTGTGGTATTTGTATATGCTGTGCGAGTTATTGTTTTTAAAATATTTTATCTTAAATGTTCATTACTTCTTATGTCGTTTATTTATTTCCATATTTACTTACCTCACTGGGCTATTTTTCCTTGTTGGAGCTCTTGGGGTTATAGCATCTTGGTTTTCTAACTAGGGTTGTAGCTTAGCTAGTAATAATAATAATAATAATAATAATAATAATAATAATTTCTCCGAGAATCACAATATTATGTTTAGAAAATTTTTTTATTTGCTTTTAATAATAACGAGAAAATTGAACGAAGAAATACAGTTGATTTTAAAAAGATGGGAAAAGAACCATTCCTATTCTTTAATCTTTTTCGAAAACATTTATTTTGAATTTATTTCCTATGGATAATTGCAAAACTATATTTCTCTCATCACAATTGAACTCAGAGGATTCAAATTATATGGTTCATATTTTGGGAAATAATAGGATGAGAGACATTTTCCGACTTCTTTGTATTCATCCTAAGTTTAATAAACTTAGATATCAAATAAACTCATTTAGATATCATAATTCAGTAGACTTCAGTCTCATACATGAGGCTGTTGAATTACAGAATTAATTTCGTTCTTCAGTGGATATTATACAAAATGATATCTAATATTAGATTTAGAATTATTATTATTATTATTATTATTGTTATCATTATTATTATTATTATTATTATTATTGTTATTATTATTATTATTATTATTATTATTATCATTATTATTATTATTATTATTATTATTATTATTATTATTATTATTATTATTATTATTATTATTATACAGGAAGAGAAAATCATCAAGGAAATTCAATTTAGTTATGGTCAATAAGTCAATTGAATTAAATTTTATTCTTTATTTTTAACAAATGACATCGCTGTCAATGATTTTCCATGTTAGGATGCCAGAAAATTCACACTCAATCAATCAATCAATCTCAAGGATGGATAAACCTGCTGAGTTTCTTGCCCGAGTGATTGAAAGATATCAAATATTGTCAGCCATCTATTATTTTCAATTCACAACAAAGAGAAGTAACAGATATCATATCTCCTTGGAGGTACAACATGATGCCCCGAAAGTGGGAGACGTCTCTTTGTCGTCTTCGCATCGGTCACACTAGGTTGACACACGAGTTTCTGCTAAAGGGCTAACACCAACCATACTGCTACGACTGTTTGGATATTATTTGTTATAAATAAATGAATAAATATCAACTCAGTTTAAAACAATAAAAGCAAAAACATCCTTATAACAGTTAGATAGCTTTCAGAAGACCTGCTTTTAAAATAAATTTAAAAATACCACTATTATTGTACGACACATCATGTCCTAGAATCTTAGCAAGGATGGACCACATATCTTCAACTTGAGCCTCAAACAAATGTGTACTCCTTTCTTGTACTATAAGTGGGACATTCAATCAACAAATGTCTCACTGTCATGGGTACCAAACAGTTGTCACAGTATGGTAGGTGTTGGCCCTTTAGCAGAAATTCGTGTGTCAACCATATTGCGACGACTGTTAGGTACCCTTGACAGTGAGACATTTGTTGATCGAATGCCCCACTTATAGTACAAGAAAGAAGTACACATTTGTTTGAGGCTCAAGTTGAGGATGGCAGGTTCATCCTTGCTGAGATTCCCGGACATGATGTGTCGTACAATAATAGTGGTATTTTTAAATTTATCTAACTGTTGTAAGGATGTTTTTTACTTTTTATTGTTTTAAACTGAATTAATATTTATTCATAATAAATAATATCGGGGACAATGACCTTAGATTTCAGGATTTCAGATAACTCATTATCAATCAATCAATCAAAACAAAACTTGGAATATCCCAAGAAATCCATATTTTTTATTCACGTTGTCCTGTCTCCACTGGAAAAAAGTGATTGAAAGGCGATCATATATTCGTATTCGAGAACGTTGTGCAACACAGCGACATTTGCATATTTGAACATTCCAAAAGTAGGTCATCTTTACTTAAATTGAAGCGGCAGGGCATGAAGAATGTTCAATACTTTCCATACAACCACGGTAAGTATGACTGAATTAAGACACGTAAATATATATTCGGTAAAATATATATGGAAGGTGTTCAAACTATATATGATTAGGCTTATTTATTGAATACTATTGTATGCGACCCGTCAGAAATAACGGTTGAATATTTAGATAAATATGCACACATATGCACACGCACACTCTCTTACCAGTGTGTGACTAATGTCTCTTCCTCTCTCGAAGGACAGGGAGAGCTGAGCGGTACCGAATATATATATATATATATATATATATATATATATATATATATATATATATATATGTGTGTGTGTGTGTGTGTGTGTGCATATATATATATATATATATATATATATATATATATATATATATATATATATATATATATATATTTATCTTGTATAAAAATTGTTACTAACAACTTTTTTTTATAATTACGTGTTAGTAGCAGAGGACGAAGAAACCTTTTATAAAACATTGAAGTACTAAACGCAAGGTCTTGATTAATAAAAGGGAGAAAATCTTATAAATAATTTCTTCAATTTAGTTTATGTATCTCATATAAACATGGTTAATAACATTCTCTTCTAATAACGTGCTAGTAGAAGAGAACGATTTAATTTTGTTTTTGTTTTTATATAGAACATTGAAGTACTAAACGGAAGGTCTTGACTGAACGTAAACTTGTGAAATGGTGCGGTACTGCTATTTCCCTAATATAAGGGCATTACCCACTCAAGTAACATAGCCGCAAGACACTGAGCTGCACCTTTCCACATTTATGTACACTGTTAAAAATTTGCATTTTAAAAATGGTAACATTTATTCCAGGATTTGTACCGGTTTAAAAACGAATCATATTGACGTAAAGGAATGATATTATGGTCACCAACTCGTTACAGATAATAACAAAGTAAGATAAAATTACGGTGGCCTGTATTTTACTGAAATATGTCTGAGAAAAGTATATGTTTACGGAGAATTTCCGATTAAAATTACGTTTTTTTTTTTTTTTTAAACAGTGTATTGTCAGAATGATTGAATATAATTTCTAATCGGTATTCTCCCCTTAGAAAATAGAATAGAAAACATATCAGAATGTTGCTTATTGAAGCTTCCGGGTTTTTAATTTCTTGTGACGTTTCCTGCACCATTTTTACCCTACTGATATTTCTCTATTCACTTTTAATGGAATTAAAAAAAAAAAAAACTATTCTACCAGAATCTTGAATAGGATCTATTTTCGTATTCTAGCACGGGGTAATTGGCTAGCCTTTGCGCCGTGTTAGAATAGGTCTTTTGTTTTGAGGCTTAAAAGTAATTGGATGATTTATTAACAAGAAGAATTTCATAGTTTTAGGCCTACTTTTCCAAAACAGTGTTTGTATTGAATTGGGAGTGAAGTTTTGCTTTGATTAGACTAAAGACACCAACTCAGGTTAAATGATGTTGGGGAATAAAAGTTCATTATGTTAAAAAATTCTAATTAAAGTGAAATATCGTTGAAATATTACCTTTAGCTTTAATTAAAACTTAATTTAAATTTATAAATGCATGGTAAAAAAATGGTCTTGTGTCTAGAGATCAAAGCTACTGAATATCTCTTTCAAAAGGGCTCTGGTAGTGTGACGGTGCCGAGAGAGGGTTGTAAACTCAAAGGCAGGAAGCAATCATCTGAGTTTTTTTATTAAGGAACACTCTCCTTTATATACAAAACCTCAAGGCAACAGGACATAACCTGCTCGAGAGACAGACAATGTTCCAGAGCAACCCGGAGACATGATCATTCAGGTTCTTTTTAGTGCGAGGGAAGAGCGCAGATACAAGCATAATATATACAAAATAATTATGTACAATTGTGTGACACACGGTTGGTACATGGCTCCCCCCCTAAAAATGACATACTGTACATGTTAAATAGGGCGCCCTGATCTAGAGAGGCTAACTGTAGGCGGGTCATCTGGCAGAAGATAAGCAGGTTTTAGACGATCAATGGAGACCCAGTCTTCTTTGCCCCGAATGTTTAGGAGGAATGCTTTCGGACTGCGTCGGATCACAAGGAAAGGGCCCGTGTAAGGGGGCGTTAGTGGTGGCTTGCTGGTGTTGTTGCGCAGGAAGACGTGCGTTGCAGAGTGCAAGTCCGTTGGTATGTGATGCTTCGCTGGGGGCTTGTAAGTCTGGCGGCACGGAGTAAATTTTTCCACGACGTGACGTATGCGCTGGAGATCGTCGGAGGAGGTTGTAGAAGGAAAAAATTCGGCAGGGACGACCAACGGGTCGCCATACACCATTTCAGCTGCCGAGACGTCGAGGGCGTCTTTAGGAGTGGTCCTTAGTCCCAGGAGGACCCAGGGAAGCTGAGTAAACCAGTTGCAATCCTTGCAGCGGGACATCAAAGCTGCTTTGAGGGTGCGATGAAAACGTTCAACCATTCCATTGGCAGCGGGGTTGTAGGCCGTTGTCTGATGTAGGGTGATGCCCAGGAGATTCGCTAATGACGTCCACAATTGAGAGGTGAAAGTGGTTCCCCTGTCAGAAGTAATATGCTCAGGGATACCGAATCTTGAAATCCATCCAGAGAGTAAGGCAGATGTACATGAGGCGGACGTTGCAGTTTCCATGGGAATGGCTTCAGGCTAACGAGTGGAGCGGTCGATGACGGTAAACAGGTAACGGTGTCCTTGTGATGTGGGTAGGGGGCCTACAACGTCGACGTGAATGTGTGCGAAACGACGCTGAGGTTGAGGAAAGGTGCCCACTTCTGAATCCGTGTGTCGATGTACTTTGGAAGTTTGGCAAGAAGTACAGGCGCGGACCAAATCCTTAGCATCCTTAGAAATGCTGTGCCAAATGAACTTTGCCTTCAGCAGCTGTGCAGTAGAATGGCACGAGGGATGTGAAAGGCCGTGAATGAAATCAAACACCTGTCGGCGCATGGGAGCAGGAATCCAAGGTCGCGGTCTACCAGTACTGACGTCACAGAGGAGGGTGGTGTTGGAGTCTTCGAGGGGAAAGTCTTCCCAACGGAGGGACGTGCAGGATGTCCTACAAGCTTGATACTCTGGATCCTGTCGTTGGGCTTCAGCCAGGGCGTTGTAATCCAATCCCAGTTGAACGGCAGCCAACGTGTTTCTTGACAGGGCATCGGCAACGGGATTCATTTTCCCAGGGACGTATTGGAGGGTGCAATTGTATTCAGCCATGGCGGAGAGATGTCGGCGTTGACGGGCGGACCAGGCGTCAGACTGTCGAGCGAAGGCGTGCACCAGAGGCATGTGGTCTGTGCGAATGACGAAGGGCGTACCTTCTAAGAAATGGCGAAAGTGACGGACAGCCAAGTGCACCGCCAGCAATTCTCGATCGAAGGTAGAATAACCCGATTCTGCCTTGGACAGTTTTCTGCTGAAGAAGGCCAATGGGCGGGGCGAACCTTTGACCACCTGCTTGAGTACTGCACCAATAGCGACGTCGCTGGCATCGGTGGAGAGAAGGAGAGGGGCGTGTGGGATAGGAAAAGTGAGAGCCGCAGCAGTTGATAGGGCCTTCTTTGCATTGCAGAAGGCTGCTTCTTGAAGGGGACCCCACTTCAGGTCCTTCGGCTTGCCCTTGAGGGAGGCGTAGAGGGGAGCAAGAGTGGCGGCAATGGCTGGCAGAAAACGGTGATAATAGTTGATCATGCCCAAGAATTCCTGCAGAGCTTTGACGGTCGAGGGAACGGGGAAGTTCTGAACGGCTGCTACCTTCTCAGGGAGGGGGTGGACACCTTCAGGAGTGATGCGGTGCCCTAAGAACGACACTTTGTTGGCGCCAAAGGTACACTTGTCGTACCGGACTACAAGGTCGTTTTGTTGCAGGCGGTCGAGCACGATGCGCAGGTGACGGAGGTGTTCCTCTTTTGAGGAGAACACAAGTATGTCGTCCACATAACATACACAGAAAGGGAGGTCCCCTAAGATGCCATCCATGAGACGTTGAAATGTTGCCCCAGCATTACGAAGGCCAAAACAGGAGTAATTGAAGGTGTATGTACCAAACGGAGTGGTGATGGCAGTCTTGGGGATGTCTTCTGGGTTCATAGGCACCTGATAATACCCCTTCAGGAGATCGAGCGTAGAGAAAACCTTTGCTTTGTGCAGGTAGGAGGTCACGTCGGCAATGTTTGGGAGGGGGTAGTGATCTGGTTCTGTTTGCATGTTCAGGCGCCTGTAATCCCCGCACGGACGGAGGGAGCCGTCTTTCTTCAGAACGATGTGTAAGGGTGACGACCATGGGCTGGAGGCCTTTTGGCAAAGGCCCATTTCCTCCATTTCGGCGAACGTCTGTTTGGCGGCTGCCAATTGTTCCGGTGCCAGACGTCTGAATTTTGCGAAGACTGGGGGTCCCGTCGTCTTGATATGGTGATATATACCGTGCTTGGCAGGAACCGTGGGCGTTTGGCGAAGTTCTGGACGGAGAACGTCCGGGTACGACGTGAGGAGTTGGGCGTAGGCATCCGTGGGTGCGCTAATGTGGAGAGCGAGGTTAGAGGGGGCGGGTTGAAGAGTTGTCGACAAATACGAGTCTTCGTTGACCAATCGTCGGTGGGCGACATCGACCAGAAGGTGGAAATGAGAGAGGAAATCCGCACCGAGGATTGGCATGGTGACGTCAGCAACGAGAAACTTCCAATTGAATTTACCGTTTCCGAATGATAATGTGAGGTTCTCGTAACCATAGGTGGGTATCGCAGATCCGTTGGCAGCTACCAAGCGGACGTCGGCAGATGTAGACAGACTACGTCGTGTCTTGAAGAGTTTCCTTGGCAAAAGAGAACGACAAGCACCCGTGTCTACCAAAAATCGCACGCCCGTTCCTGCATCCTGTAAAAAGAAAAGATTAGAAACACGGGAGGCCACCGCCACGAGCGATGGCCTACTTACACGTTTTTTGGCCACTGACAATCCTCGGCACATTTCTTCGCAGTTGCCCCGAATCTGAAGTGGTAGTAGCAAAACTGCGGCGGATGGGAGGTAGTAAGTGGCTGTAGAAGTCGTTTGTTGGGGCGCGAGCGATTGGTGTGTGGTGGGCGGCTTTGTCTCTGCTTCG
>NC_090731.1:6961111-6971111 GCF_036898095.1 Palaemon carinicauda
ACATATTTAAAGAAACATTATCAATACTGAGATCCGGATGTTGAGGTGCTACCGTCCTTGACCTACTTACAATCATACTTTGAGTTTTGTTAGGATTCAACTTCATACCCCATAATTTGCACCATGCACTAATTCTAGCTAAATCTCTATTAAGGGATTCACCAACCCTAGATCTACATTCAGGGTATGGAATTGATGCAAAGAGAGTAGCATCATCTGCATATGCAACAAGCTTGTTTTCTAGGCCAAACCACATGTCATGTGTATATAGTATGAAAAGTAATGGGCCAAGAACACTACCCTGTGGAACACCGGATATCACATTCCTATAATCACTATGGTGCCCATCAACAACAACTCTTTGAGATCTATTACTTAAAAAATCAATAATAATGCTAAGAAACGACCCACCCACTCCCAACTGTTTCTGTTTGAAAACAAGGGCCTCATGATTAACACGGTCAAAGGCAGCACTAAAATCAAGGCCAATCATACAAACTTCCCGACCACAATCAAGGGATTTCTGTACAGCATTGGAGATTGTAAGAAGGGCATCACATGCTCCAAGGCCTTTACGAAAACCAAATTGCAAACTAGGGAGTAGATGATTACCTTCAGCAAACCTATTAAGACGTTTTGCCAGAAGACGTTCAAAAACTTTAGATAATATGGGAGTTATGGAAATTGGGCGGTAATCAGTGGGACTTGAGCTACCACAAACACATTTACATAGAGGAGTAACATTACCAATTCTCCAACTAGTGCTAAAAGCCCCTCTTCTTGCTAACTTGCGCAAAATAAAAGATAACTTTGGAGATAAGAAATCTGCTGTCTTTTTAAAAAACAAAGGAAAAATACCATTTGGGTCTACACCTCCATAAGCATCAAGGTCCACCAACAGAGCTTTAATCTCCCGAGATCGAAAAGCTAAACTAGTTAGTTCAGCCTCAGGAAAACAGGAATGAGGAAGTTCAAGTTTTTCATTACTCTGTTTACTGTCAAAAACATCAGCCAAAAGGGTTGCCTTTTCCTTTGGACAGTGAGTGACTGAGCCATCTGGTTTAAGTAAAGGAGGAACTGTTGCATCTACACCAAAGAGTGCAGATTTAAGGGTAGACCACCATTTATGTTCCTGAGTTGTACCAGAAAGTGTTTCTTTTATGGTTAAATTGTACTCCTTTTCAGTTGAGGCATAAACTCTCTGAGCAAAAGCTCGAAGCTGAGTATAGTTGTTCCAGGTCAAATCTGATCTGTTACCCTTCCAAAGATGATAGGCCTCCTGCTTCTCCAAATAAGCACGTCTACAATCATCATTGAACCACGGTTTGTCCTTCACTCGGTACCTTAGCACACGAGAAGGGATACGCCTATCAATTATGTTGACTAGATTTTCATTCAAAGGGACAACAGGATCTACACTATTATATAATTGTGGCCAATTCAAGCGCAAAAGATCATGCAAAATCCCATTCTAGTCTGCTTGTGATTTCATATAAATTTTACAAGAATATGATATATCAGGGACAGGCTGCTCAGTCTTCACTAATTATGAAATGAAGGCATGATCAGATGTCCCGACTGGAGAACCAACCTTACTAGTTATAACGCCAGGGGAGTCAGTGTATACATATACAAGGTCCAAGCAATTACCAGACCTCTGAGTAGCTTCATTTATGATTAATGATTTTGGTCAGTGACAATACTATTTATATGATCCAGTATTTTAAGCTTGAAGTCATGTAATATGAAATCGAAGGGAATAGGCTAAAGAGAGCAAAACCAAATTCAAAGAAACACTTTCAATTCATTTTTTTTTCTTATAGATATAAGGATTATAGGGGCAGCCAGTAAATTCAACATTAAGCTTTGCTGACCGCCCTATCTTTGCTTGATTCTCTTTATTGCTATATATATATATATATATATATATATATATATATATATATATATATATATATTTATATATATATATACACACATATATATATATAATTTATATATATATATATCTACTGTATATGTCAGTGACCAGACAATGTACGCCTTAATTGTGCCATTAACAGTGCATTTAAATGTATATCTTAATATATATTTAGCGGTGATGTTCCGACTGATGTATGACTTTGGAAGCCAAGCACCAATAAGTTTCCCTTGCTCATATATACATATATATATATATATATATATATATATATATTTAATTTTATATA
Organism: Palaemon carinicauda; assembly: GCF_036898095.1. Taxonomy (NCBI): domain Eukaryota; kingdom Metazoa; phylum Arthropoda; class Malacostraca; order Decapoda; family Palaemonidae; genus Palaemon; species Palaemon carinicauda. The sequence continues at coordinate 6,963,322 of NC_090731.1, forward strand.
TATATATATATATTATATATATATATTATATATATATATATATATATATATATATAAACTTATATATATATATATATGTATATAAATATATTTATATATATGTATATATGTATATATATACATATATATATACATATATATATATATGTATATATATATATATATATATATATATATATATATATATATATATATATATATATATATATATATATACATACATACATATATCAGTAACCACACGATAAAGCCTTTTGGATGATGAAAGTCATGAATTCTAAAGTATAAAATCTATCACAATATTGCCTTATTGAAATATACACGCCATAACTATTATTCCATGGACGCCTTGAAGTTAGCCATTAACTGTGAAAGATAGTTTTTAATATCCTATCACTCCATATGCATTTAAATGTATATTTAGAATCGATGTTCCGACTGATGTATGACTTTCACTGTTACAAATGTATTTTAGAAAAACAGTAAAAATCATGGAATAAATGTTGCCAGGCCTTTAACGTTTTAAAAACGGATATATTGACGTAAAGGAGAGCTATTACGGTCACTAACCCTTAAAAGATAATAACAAAGTAAGGTAAAAATTACGGTCGCCTGTATTTTATCGAAATACGACTACGAACAGGATGTTTTTTGACAGTGTTGTAATTCTTGCACTAATGGTATAAAACCAATAAGTTTCCCTTACTTTTATTATTCGAACAACGTCTACTATAAAATTTCTTTTTCCTTTGTATTTCCATTTTAACTTCGGTTCTTGTCGATTAAGGAATCCTCTCGCCTAATATATTTCACTCGAGTTCGACTCCATTGGATCCTGAAGAGATAGGCAAATGGCCTCTGCATCTTGCAGCTCTTATCTCAGTCTTTCATTCGGCCCTGCAAAAGCTTTATTTGATTTGAGACTTACAGCATTGGGTCTTATTGGAAGCATTTATGCCCTTTGGAATGCAATGCAGAGTTCGAATCCTTTATGTAAAGAGTGTGTCTGTCTCCGATCCGTTTTATGTGTCTGTGTCTCCGGATATTTATTTGTTTTTCGTCTTCGCTTCGGAGATATTCGTATGGAGATGCAAATAGGCGAAGGACGTCTTCAAGTCTTCTAAGATGTATTGCTTTGAAATTGTCCAAAAAAAATAGACTTTATATCTAGATATGCAAGTTTTAATTTGACAAAAAATGAAAGATTTCATATTCGTGTGGAGATGCAAATAGACGAAGAACGTCTTCAAGTCTTCTCAGATGTATTGCTTTGAAATTGACAAAAAAGAAAAAAAAAACAAAAAAAAGAAGATAAATAAAGATCTTATATATAAATATATAAGTTTGAATTTGAAAAAAAAATGAAACGTTTGATATCGAAATAATGTAAGTTTAAAATTGACAGAAAATATAAGATTTTATATCTAGACATACAAGTTTGAATTTGACAAAAAATGAAAGATTTTATATTCGTGTGGAGATGCAAATAGGCGAAGGTCATCTTCATGTCTTCTAAGATGTATTGCTTTGAAAAAAAAAAATATAAAAAATAAAAGATCTTACATCTAAATATATAAGTTTGAATTTGACAAAAAATGAAAGATATTATATGGAAATATATAAGTTTGAAATTGACAGAAAATATAAGATTTTATATCTAAATATATAAGTTTGAAATTGACGAAAAAATGAAATATTTTATATAGAAATATGTTTGAAATTGACAAAAATCTAAGATCTGTATATAATTATATAAGTTTAAAATTGACTAAAAATAAAGAAAATATATATCAAAATATGTAAAAATTCAACTAAAAGAATTAAGAAAATCAAGGAATAATGTTCAAACGCGGTATGAAATACACATGCATGTTAAAAGATATTACTGCAAGTACACGCATATACCCAGTCATACACAAATCAACATACCTACCTCCATTACACATGAACATATCAAAGTTATTAATATTTGCGCAAAGTTCAGAGAGAGAGAGAGAGAGAGAGAGAGAGAGAGAGAGAGAGAGAGAGAGAGAGAGAGGAGAGAGAGAGAGAGAGAGAGAGAGAGAGAGAGGTGGGTATAATTAATAAAAACTAAAATTTTTCATGTAACTTTTATAAAGTTCTTGCTAGAAAATTGATCGAAATTGAAGACTAATCATAAAATTTCATCACATTTGCAACGAAGCAACTTTTGTACAACAGTAAAAAATAATCTTATTTTTTGAAGTGTTTTTTTTTTCGATACAAATCATACACGAAATAAACGTTAGTATTTGTAAAATGTAGGACGTAATAATTTTTACAAAGTTGATTAATTCTTTGAAGAAAAATATACACTAACAGGCAATGAGGCAGATATTCTCAACAGTTAGCAAAGATAAGAAAATATTTTTCTTTAGATCAACTGAAAGTTCTTAAGCTACTGCATTTTGATGTAATGAATATTAATACAAATAAGTTTATTTTGCCTTTATTTTTTATTTACTCTAATAAAATTTCAAGATTATTGAAAGAGATGAGAGTTGAATTACAAAACACACTTGAGAGTTAGAGATAACAGACAACTGTGAAATCCAACTGAAAGAGCTATTGATCAAATAAGGAATGTATTCGAGGAGAATTGTATAAGGAATATGGTGCTTCCCTGTATGTACAGAAAGGTTTTGACACCCTCTTTTAATGTCACGAAATAAAGACCTGTGGCCTGATTGGCAACTTTACCATCCTTGTGAGCTAAGGTTTGGGGGGGGGGGGGGTTGGGGAAGCCTTTATGTCTGTCTGTTGAGTCATCAGCAGCCACTGCCTGGCCCTACCTGGTCCTAGCTTGGGTGGAGAGGAGGCTTGGGTGCTGATCATATAATATATGGTCAGTCTCCAGGTCATTGTCCTGATTGCCAGGGCAATGTCACTGTCACTTGCCTCTGTCATTCATGAGCGACCTTTAAACAAGCATAGCATTTCTCTTATATTCTTCTATAACTTTTCGGCAGTTGAATCTTCTTGTTTGGAATCCCAATTTGATTTCTTTTGTATTTGGAAGCGTTTGCAAGATTAGCAATCCTTATCTCATCAAAAATCAAACCATTATTCTCTAGTCTTAGGTAGTGCCATAGCCTCTGTACCATGGTCTTCCACTGTCTTGTGTTAGAGTTCTCTTGCTTGAGGGTACACTCGAGCACACTATTCTATCTTATTTCTTTTCCTCTTGTTTTGTTAAAGTTTTTATAGTTTATATAGGAGATATTTATTTTAATGTTGTTACTCTTCTTTGATTATTCTATTTTCCTTTTTTCTATTCCTTACTGGGCTATTTTCTCTGTTGGGGCTTCTAGGCTTATAGCATCCTGTTTCAACAACTAGGGTTGTAACTTAGCTAGAAATAATAATAAAAATAATAATAATAAAAAGAAAAGCATCTTTGGGAACTTTGATAGTGAATTGCTTTAGAAGAATATTTGAACGCTAAGTAATGAAAATAAGTTTGCTCATGTTTTTGATGTATAGAGGTTTCTTTATAGTACCTCAATAAAAGAAAAATCAGATTATAACTGTAAAATTACCCTGGTTTACATCATGATCCATCGATATCAAACTTTTTCACATATCTGTTTCAGGATGAACTCACTTTTTGGAAAGTAATTCATGAATCCATCATAGATAACTCTTATGGTACACAGAAACTTTAACTGGAAGTCTTTTACCGGAGACTTTTAGCTTTCAAACTTGAAGTTTCCACAAAGAGGAGCAGCAAACTATATAACAATGTGATCTGTTGGGGTGCAAGCACTTCTCTGGAGAGAATTATGTAGACCAGTTGTCTTACAATGGCAAAAAATGGTATTATTAGGTAATAAAGCAGTAAATTTAGCTAGCATGTAGGAATTGATACGTGTATCAATATGGAAAAAAAATAATCGATTTATATAATTAGTATCCAGCTTCAGTGATTAGAGAATAATGATTACTAACATCACCATACAATATCTGATCATCATCATCTCCTTCTACACGTATTGACGGAAAGGGCCTCGGTTAGATTTTAGCACCTCATCTTTATCTTGAGATTTTACAATTACGCCCGGGACTGGTGGTCATTCTATCATTTTCGCTTTCCATAGGCTGACTAAACCCGTAATGGATTCATTGGCTAAATTCATCAAAGGATAGCCAGTTCCTTGTGATGCGCAATATCTGATACCAAAGGGTTATTATGCTACGATTTTTAATACCATGACCGTTTTAAACCGAAATGTAAGGTCCATGAACTGATATGTGTTAGACCAGAGGTTATCAACCTATTTCTTCTTCTGTAACTCTTTGGAATAATTATTGATTCCTGTTGAACCTTTAAGATTGATTGTGGAAAAGAGATATAATTAAATTGATATTGTGATATGATTATATTGTTCAGTCTCAATGCAGATTACATCTCTCGGTACTCGTCAACCGTACAAAAGTACCGGTGGGGGTACATGTACCCCAGGTTGGGAACCCCTGCTGTAGACAATGGAATGTGTATCGATAATCAAAATGTAAATATATCTAATGAAAAATATTATTACGCATTGGCAAAAATAAAACCCAAAAGATCTGAATTCTCTTCCCTTTATCGTTCATTATTACAGCGATAGATCTTTCTTTAAGAGAATATTGGCGAATGTTTTCCATTAAGATTATAGATAAAGAGGAATGTATGCTAATCTTCCTTCTTCCGTAGCCTCATTTGCTTTCTTATTTGGTATCATATCTAATGGATACCATAATTTACGAAGTGATTAGTTGGCTTGAGTATGGAGATTTATTCGGTAATAGTGCCGCATTTTTCTTACCGAAACAATTCTAGTCTTAAGAGTTTTTTTCCCGACATGGGCAATCTTCACTGCTCGTAACAATGTCTATTTCTTTTTTCGTTTTTATATGCATAAAGACTAAGCGTAACTATGAATATTTTAATTTTACTTCTCATGAATTTTGTTTCCACGATTATTATTATTACTTGCTAAGGTACAAATCTAGTTGGAAAAGGAAGATGCTATAAGCCCAAGGGCTCCGACAGGGAAAATAGACCAGTGGGGAAAGGAAATGAAGAAACTGATAGAATAGTGTGCCCGAGTATATCTTCTAGCAAGAGAACTCAAACCCATGACAGTGGAAGACCTTGGTACAGAAGCTATGGCACTATCCTGGACTAGAGAACAATGGTTTGATTTTGGAGCGTCTTTCTCCTAGGAGAGTTGCTTACCATAACTGACCAAGAGGAAAGTAACCACTGATCAATTACAGTGCAGTAGTTAGCCCTTTGAATGAAGAGGAATATTCCAGTTATCTTAGAGTTGTCAGGTATATGAGGACATAGGAGATTGTGTAAAGAATAGGCCCCACTATTCGATGTATGTGTTGGCAAGGGAAAAATGAGCAGTAACCAGATTTCACTTTATATACATTAATAACTTTCCTTTTCGTAGTGTCCACTTAAAAACGACACATCTGTACCCGTTACTGTATTATAAAAAGATATGCTTCATCTAGTTTTTCTTTCAAGAAAAAAGTAACATTCTTAAATGTAAGAATAAACTACAGTGGATACAACTGAAGGCAGAAGGATCTTACCCTTAAATGGAATGGAATAAACTCTTTCAAATACTTGGAACAAACCTATTTGCGAATAAATTCACTGATTCAGCAACACAATCTGTGGTTAGATTTGCGTGGCAAACGTTTCTGTTTTTGACATGAAATTCTATTGGGTTTTGGATATATATTTTGAGTAATTTTCAAAGACGTATTTGCTTTCTCCTGAAATTCTTGGGGCGGTGAGAAAATTAATTCATCTTCAGAGTCTTGCTAGATTTCCAATTCGTATTAGAGGTTTTGTATAACTGCTATCCATATAATCTAATTTATAATAACGAATGTTAAAACACATAAGTAAAAGTAAAGATACAGAAAAAAACTTGCTTCTTGTGATGCAACTCTTTCCACTTTCTACACTTTTAGTATTTATTTCTTTATTCTTTTGTTGTTTTTTTTTCCTTATAAATCTATCTAATATACTTTTGAACGTTTGTGTATTAGTTTTTGCAATTGAACATTTCTTGTCTTGAGATTAAGTGGCCATTTGTTTCATTAATATTAGTGATTATTATGAACAACAACAACAACAACAGCAACAGCAACAACAACAACAACACCATCAATAATGATAATAATAATAATAATAATAATAATAATAATAATAATAATAATAATAATGTATTTCAATATCTCTTTCGTTTCGTTGTTTATACGAGCAACTATATTCTAACCTGGGTGCCTATTTATATACTTATTCTTAAGGAATTCCCAAGGGATCCACAACTGTTAATTTAGCAATCGCCTTTCTTTTATTATTATTATTATCAGTATTATTAGCTAAGCTACATCCTCAGTTGGAGATGTAAGATGGTATAAATCCAATTGCTTCAACAGGGAAAAATAGCTCAGTGAAGAAAGGAAATAAAGAAATAAATAGAATACAAGAGAAGTAATGAATAATTAATATAAAGTATGTTAGGAGCAGTAACAACCATTAAAATAGATCTTTCCTATATATAAGCTATAAAGAGAGGCTTATGTCACCCTGTTCAACATAAAAACAATTGCAGTAAGTCTGCATTTGTGAGGCTCGCTTTTAGTTTGAACTAGATTCTAGGTAATCTCATCTGGCTTGACCCCAACTGGTGTGACTGTTATAACTGCAGTGTCAGGTGTCGGTTTGGTAGTTCCTCTCTCTCTCTCTCTCTCTCTCTCTCTCTCTCTCCTCTCTCTCTCTCTCTCTCTCGGGTTTTGGTGCTAGTTGACTATTTATGCCTCTTCCGTTCTCTCCTTCCGTCTCTCTCCCACTTTAGTTGGCATTTTTAGTCGTTCGACTTTATTCGTGCATTCTTCTTTTATTGGCTTTGGTCGGTGGTGAGCCCATAAGTTGTTTTTTTTACTTTCTCTCTCTCTCTCTCTCTCTCTCTCTCTCTCTCTCTCCTCTCTCTCTCTCTCTCTCTCTCTCTCCTCCGGTGTTTGGCAGCGGCTGGTTCCTTGGCTTTATCCATGTGATAGTCGAGAGAAATCTACGTTCATTTACTATATTCTTTTCCAATATGTACCTAAGGTCTGGAACGGTGTCAAAGATTTCCAAAATTTTCTCTTTCTTCCTACTGAGTCTTATTTGGTTTTGAACCTTTGATGGAATCTAATATATAATCGAGTTCTTTGGGAGAATAGCACATTCTCAGATGAAGAATAAATAATAATAACGTAATTTACTGTACAGTGATAAATTTTGATTTCCCGAACAAATGACAAACGAATTTTCCTCCAAGGTTAGACTGTGCCATTAGCTCTGAAGTCGAATGTAAATTTGGTTCAACCTCTTCATGGAAGGATAAGAGAGCAGGTACAGGATAATCAAATATACATCTATGAAAAACTGGGAAATAGTTTATTGACAATTCGTCGTAAAATACAACATTTGGTTAGCATAGACGTCAGTGTAGGAGGATTTCATCCACCCAAAGGCTTTTAAGCGAAGAAATTTTATTTTGAAAGAGGAAAACCTTACAATAGATTATATACTCTTTGATTCTTCTGTTCTGGACCTTCCATAAAGAAAATTGCCTCTTCGAAAACTAAGATGCTTCCTCTCAGTTTCTGATAAAATGTATCTTTTACGTATCACAAACGAAATAAAATTACTGGGCCATACGGTTGAACCTTCGTAGTATGCCTCTGGCTATTTCCCCAAACGTCCAGGAAGGATG
>NC_090731.1:6976111-6998611 GCF_036898095.1 Palaemon carinicauda
ATTTGATATGCATGAAAATATCTTATGACCTTTGTAAAATAGAAAAATGAATTGGAACAAAGTATTAGAGAGATTGATAATACCAAGCTGTGTTATCAAACAGGATTTTGCTATTATGGATAGCCTCGTGAGACAATAAAAAAAAGAGCTGTTTCTCATGAATATATTTCCTTTGAAACATATCCTTTGATAATGTTCGAATAGTGATAGTAAACAATAAACACAATGAAGCTGTAGTAATAGCAAGCGTTTGAAACTCTGAATAAGAGAAAATTTCTCATTTTTATTCATGAATACTAGGATCGGAAAAGACTGACTGGGGTAGAATTTTCCTCTTACGCATGTGAGATAAATATTCGAATATATATATATATATATATATATATATATATATATATATATATATATATATATATATATATAGTCTATACCATGGTCTTTCACTATCTTAGGTTGGAGTTCTCTTGCTTGAAGGTACACTCGGACACACTATCTAATTTATCTTCGTCTTATTTTGTTAAAGTGTTCAAAATTTATATAGGAAATATTTATTTCAATGTAATCACTGTTACTAAAATATATAATTTTTCCGTCTCCTTTCCTCACTGGGCATTTTCCCTGTTGGGGCCCCTGGGCTTATAGCATCCTGCTTTCCCAACTATGGTTGTAGCTTAGCAATTATTATTATTATTATTATTATTATCATTATTATTATTATTATTATTATTATAAGCCAAGCTATAACCCTAGTTTGAAAAGCAAGATACTATACGCCCGCAGGCTCCAACAGGGTAAAATAGCCCAGTGAGGAAAGGAAATATTGAAGTAAATAAACTAATGAAGTAATAAACGACCAAAATAGGATATTTTGAGAACAGTAACATTAAACTAAATCTTTCATAAATAAACTATAAAAACTTCAAAATAAACAAGAAGAGAAATAAGATAGAACGGCGTGCCCGAGTGTACTCCAAAGCAAACTCAAATCCAAGAATGTGAAAAACCATGGTACTGAGGCTATGGTACTACCCAAGACTAGAGAATAATGGTTTGATTTTGGAGTGTCCTTCTCCTAGCAGAGCTGCTTACCATAGCTAGTGTCTCTCGATTAGATTTAGTCAGTTGGTTCTATCTTGAGCTTCCAATTCAATACTTCTCTATTCATCACCTTTCTACTTCATACTTTATAGTCACCAACCATGTAGGTCTTAGTCTTCTTAATCTTTTTGTGCCTTGTGGAGCCCTGTTACAGGTTTGGAGAACTCATTTCTCTTGGGTATTTTGAAGACACTAGCGGATCCAAGGGGGTGGGTGGTGGGGGGGGGGGGGGGGGGGGGGGTCGCGGGGGGGGGGGTCTCAACCCCCCTTTTTAAAGGAAAAAGGTTTGACTGTTAAACTTGGGATTTTAAATAAACTTTTACTTAAACTTGGATTTAAAAAAAAAGTTTAACTGTTAACCTGGGATTTTGAAGAAGAAAAAAAAAGTTGGACAGTTAAACTCGGCATATTGGTTGAAAATATTTATTGTGTCAGTTATCTTTATTTTCACGTTTCATCCTTTATTAGGTTATTTTACTTTTAACAAGTTTTCCTTAGATGGCCCTTTTGCTTAAAAGTCAAAAACTATTTATGGTTCAACATTTGAACGTAAAACTATGATAGTCACAAGCATTTGTGTTAAAGTTATTTTAATTACAAATATGAAGAGTAGTTTCAATGTGAAGACTTACCCGCCTTCAATGAACAAATGGTTAAAGTTTATTTCCTCATTATATAGACTCGTACATAAACGTACCCAAAAATTGCCCAAATTCTTTATTTACGAACCATAGTTAATTTAAAATCATGAACTATTTGTCGCCGAAAGCATGAGTCAAGTGTTTTGGGATATTATCATAAACAGCCCTTTGTTGAAAAATTCCGATTCGTTTATCATCCACAATAGACACAGATAAGTGTAAAAGCTCAGTTCTCTTAAGTTATTTCTTAGGAGTAGTCCAATATATATATATATATATATATGTGTGGTGTGTGTGTGTGTGTGTGTGTGTGTACATATATATATAAATATATATATATATATATATATATATATATATATATATATATACAAATATAATATATATATATATATATATATATATATAATGAGAGAGAGAGAGAGAGAGAGAAGAGAGAGAGAGAGAGAGAGAGAGAGAGAGAGAGAGAGAGAGAGAGAGAGAGAGAGAGAGAGAGAGGGAGAGAGAGAGAGAGAGAGAAGTTATGGTCAGTGATGAGATGAATGATAACTTCATTCATCTTATGCATGAAGAAGAAGGCGGTGTGTGTGTGTGCACTAGTTTCATAACATAATGAAGAAGAAGAAGAAAAAAAAGAGAGAGAGAGAGAGAGAGAGAGAGAGAGAGAGAGAGAGAGAGAGAGAGAGAGAGAGAGGAGAGAGAGAGAGAGAGAGAGAGAGAGAGAGAGAGGTTTTTAAGAATACAATGCCAAACTATCAATAGTCCAAAAAGAGATTTCGACTGCAGGAGATCTGGACTATAACCTCTTCTGCATTATTACAGGGAGATAGGTTTTCATAGTTTTGAATTGGGGAGTTGGTTTTCAACAAGTTTTCAATATATATATATATATATATATATATATATATATATATATATATATATATATATATATATATATATATATATACATATGCATATATACACATACATATATATTTATATATATATATATATATATATATATATATATATATATATATATATATATATATATATACACATATACATATACATACATACATTATATATATATATATATATATATATATATATATATATATATATATATACATACATACATACATATACATAAAAGAAGCAGGAAGATAAAGCGAAAACGATGGATGGAAGAAATACGGAAGTTTGCTGGCGTGGATTGGCATAGGGAGACCATAAACAGACCCAAGTGGAAGGACAGGACTGAGGCCTTTGTTCTGCAGTAGACTAGTACCGGATGATGATGGTATGTATGAAACATATATACTGTAGATACTGTGTTGCCATATTCAAATATGTAGCCTACGTAATTAAAATGACCAATTTAACTCATCAAAAAACTAATGACAGATCAAGGGTTTAAGAATAAAGCTAATTAGAAATTCAGTACCACAGAGAAGGAGAGCGAGACCAAAGTAAAGGTGGATGGCCTGTATCGGGGAATACCTTCGATCAAAGGGATTAACCCGTAATGAAGTGTGGGACAGAGGTAGATGGAGAACGCTGACCACAAACATCGACCCCACATAAAAGTGGGAAAGGGGGCAGACAAAGAAGAAGAAATTCAGTACAACAATGAAAGTGTTTAGCGATCTCTGCAATAATAATATCTCTGAAATTCCTTTGTGAAATAGGACAATTGTGGCACGTCAAGCTAGCTGACGCAGTTGCCATTCAACGCTACCAGACGTACGATGTTTATGAAGACGCCAAAATGGCCTCTATTTTTCCAGATAGATAGATAGATAGATAATATATATATATATATATATATATATATATATATATATATATATATATATATATATATATATATATATATATATATATATACACACACACGTAAACTGAATAATTACGGACCCAATTTGAAAAGTTGGCTGACTTTAGAGTTGGTCGCCAATAGAAAACTAGCCAAATTTAACCCCTCCCGACAATGCAGTAAATCTCTCCGTCTACTGATAATTCAATGTTTATAAATCTCTTTTCTTAATGATTTGACAGTTTCACAATGGTTCGGCCGATTGAGAGTTCCTCCTGAGCCTATTGACGTCAGTAGAAATGCCGAATGCATTCCTGACAAGGCTCTGAAACATCCTTCGTCTCTGCGAAGACAGTAAAAGCTCTGACGGGAAAGAGAACTTTGACGCTGAAGCAGGCTGTTCTCTTCCAAGATTTCATTTGTTTATTCTCCGTTCCTTTTAGAGAGAGAGAGAGAGAGAGAGAGAGAGAGAGAGAGAGAGAGAGAGAGAGAGAGAGAGAGAGAGCCACTAGAATGGGAAAGAATTATCATAAATCGAGTGAAAATGAACGGAGGTTGAAAAAATGAAATCTTGGAAGAGAACAGTCTGCTTCAGCGTCAAAGGTCTCTTTCCCGTCAGAGCCACTTTGAAGATTCCTAGCGAAGCTTTTACTGTCTTTGCAGAAAGACGGAGGATCATTCAGAGCCTTGTCAGGAATGCATTCAGCATTTCTACTGACGATGAGTGACACCTTGGAGTCGAACCCGGATCCGAGAGTGTTTTGAACACAATTTCGAATCGTGAAGTCTGTTATGGAATTCTCCTCTTCTTCTTCGTCTTCGTATTCTTATTTGCAGAGAGACGGAGGATCTTTCAGAGCCTTGTCAGGAATTCATTCAGCATTTCTACGGATGAGTTTCACCTTGGAGTCGAATCCGGATCTGAGAGTGCTTTGAAGCCTTTTTTTAGATCATGAAGTCTATTGTGGAATTCTGATGACAGAATTGAATCAATTCAAAATAAGGGTAACTGAATGCACTACTCTATACCGTTAAGAATGGCGATTACAAGTTACAATGTATTTTTATTAAGTGTGTGGCCGAGAGAATTCTCGGAAAGTATTTGTTATATCTTTGACGTCGCTTCTATCAATACGATGAACGCCCTAGGTCTTAATGCTTATGAGCAAAACATACGACGCTTAATGAGTTATATGATATGGAATCTCCACAGCGAAGAGCAAATAAAGGAGAAAGTAGTTGGAGATTTTAATGGCTATGAATACACCCAATGTCGGTGCGAAGAGAGAAACAACCAAGTCGAAGTAAGGAGAAAGGAGGAGGAGAAGAAGACAAAACATAATGAAAAAAATCAGAGGCAAGAGGAAGAAAAGATAATTATCCCCGATAGTGAAGAAGAACTAGACGAGGAAATAGAAGAATTGAAGAGAGAAAAGAAGCATTTAAAGGAGTGTATAAGGAGACTTGAAAACCAGGTCGTCAAAAAAAAAATAGAAAGGAGCTTCTACATCATCATAATCAGAAAAATGAGAATGGAAGGGAGGAGAAGGAGAAAAAGGAGGAGGCTGGAATGGCGAAGCAGGAGAAGGAAAGTGAAAAGGAGGAGAAGAAGAGGAAGAATAAAAAGTAAATCGAAAAACTTGAAAAAGAGCTTCTACATCATCATAATCAGAAAGAGAAGGAGAATGGAAGGGAGGAGAAGGAGAAGAAGAAGGAGGATGGAATGGAGAAGCAGGAGAAGGAAAGTGAAAAGGAGGCGAAGAAGAAGAAGAAGAAAAAGAAAATCGAAAGGTTTGAAAAAGAGCTTCTACATCATCATAATCAGAAAGAGAAGGAGAATGGAAGGGAGGAGAAGGAGAAGAAGAAGGAGGCTGGAATGGAGAAGCAGGAGAAGGAAAGTGAAAAGGAGGAGAAGGAGAAGAAGAAGAAGAAGAAGAAAAAGAAAATCGAAAGGCTTGAAAAAGAGCTTCTACATCATCATAATCAGAAAGAGAAGGAGAATGGAAGGGAGGAGAAGGAGAAGAAGAAGGAGGATGGAATGGAGAAGCAGGAGAAGGAAAGTGAAAAGGAGGAGAAAGAGAAGAAGAAGAAGAAGAAAAAGAAAATCGAAAGGCTTGAAAAAGAGCCTCTACATCATCATAATCAGAAAAAGAAGGAGAATGGAAGGGAGGAGAAGGAGAAGAAGAAGGAGGATGGAGTGGAGAAGTAGGAGAAGGAATGTGAAAAGGAGGAGAAGGAGAAGAAGAAGAAGAAGAAAAAGAAAATCGAAAGGCTTGAAAAAGAGCTTCTACATCATCATCATCAGAAAGAGAAGGAGAATGGAAGGGAGGAGAAGGAGAAGAAGAAGGAGGATGGAATGGAGAAGCAGGAGAAGGAAAGTGAAAAGGAGGAGAAGAAGAAGAAGAAAATCGAAAGGCTTGAAAAAGAGCTTCTACATCATCATAATCAGAAAGAGAAGGAGAATGGAAGGGAGGAGAAGGAGAAGAAGAAGGAGGATGGAATGGAGAAGCAGGAGAAGGAAAGTGAAAAGGAGGAGAAGAAGAAGAAGAAGGAGGATGGAATGGAGAAGCAGGAGAAGGAAAGTGAAAAGGAGGAGAAGGAGGAGAAGAAGAATAAAAAGAAAATCGAAAGGCTTGAAAAAGAGCTTCTACATCATCATAATCAGAAAGAGAAGGAGAATGGAAGGGAGGAGAAGGAGAAGAAGAAGGAGGATGGAATGGAGAAGCAGGAGAAGGAAAGTGAAAAGGAGGAGAAGGAGAAGAAGAAGGAGGATGGAATGGAGAAGCAGGAGAAGGAAAGTGAAAAGGAGGAGAAGGAGGAGAAGAAGAATAAAAAGAAAATCGAAAGACTTGAAAAGGAGCTTCTACATCTTAATAATCAGAAAGAGAAGGAGAATGGAAGGGAGGAGAAGAAGAAAAAGCAAGAGGGTGGAAAGAAAAAGAAGGAGGCTGGAAAGAAGAAGCAGGAGAAGGAAACTGAAAAGGAGGAGAAGAAGAAGAAAAAATATAATGAAAAAAATCAGAGACAAGAGGAGGAAAAGAAGATAATTACCCCCAATCGTGAAGAAAAACTAAACAAGAGAATAGAAGAATTGAAGAGAGAAAAGATGCATTTAAAGGACTGCATAAGGAGATTTAAAAACAAGATCGTCAGAAGAAATATAGAGAATAAAAAGAAAATCGAAAGACTTGAAAAGGAGCTTCTACGAAAACAAGAAATCAACGCTAGTTTGATGGGACTTTATGGAAAGAAGGAAAATAAGATAACCAAGAATAGCAAGGATCAGAAGGAGAAGAAGAATGGAAAGGAGGAAAAACAGAATACCAATAGTCAGAGGAATAAGGGGGAGAAGGGGAAGAGAAAAAATAAAGAAAAATTAAACAAGGAGAAGGAAGAGAATAGAAAAAGCGAGAGGCTAAAAAAGGATAGACAACAATTGATGGAAAACATAAACAATTCGGTGAGTATTGACAGAACATAAAAAATCTCTCCAAAAAAGGAGATCAGAACAGGGCAACCACTCAATGAAACCTTCATTGAACAAGAAATCGTTGATCATATAAACAATGGCACTCCTCCATGGGATGGAGAAAATGATCCAATTCCTAGGCAGCGTAAATGCCCATCCAAGTCTTCCGTTTAAAGTTCGATTGTGGCAAGTGCTACTTGGGCCACTTTCTCAATCAAATTCTTAGACCCTTGGTTGGATTTGATCCAATTAGATATTTTATGTGCCCTGTAGGTATTAGAATAAGTTTTGATACACAAAGGTGGGAAGAGTTTCTGAAAGATAGGAAGGAAAGGGAGGAGGAGTATCACAAGAAGAATGAAAGGAGTCAGGAGGAAGAGCAGGCGAAGAAGACCTAATCGTCAAAAGGAACAAGAGGAGATAATAGCAAGATTGAATATAGAAATTAAGCGTTTAAGTTTTCGTATAGAGATTCTTCACGAAAGGGTGGTCAAAGGCTTTAGAAACACTAGCAAAGAAGTCAAAAGGCTTCAAAAGGAGCTCCGACGAGAAGATAAAATCAACGCTCGTTTGGTGGGGCTTTATGAAAAGGATGAGGAGACCTCCTCACATTCATCACTTGATTCTTCCTCCTCACATTCATCACCTGGTTCTTCCTCCTCACAGTCACCACTTTATTCTTCCTCCTCACGTTCATCACTAGATTTTTCCTTCTCAAATTCATCACTTTATTCTTCCTCCTTACATTCATCACTTGGTTGTTCTTCCTCACATTCATCACTTGAATTCCCCCTCTTCTTAAATCCACCAGAATCCTCCCCTTTCTTAAAGGCACTCTTCTCAAAAACAACACCAGAATCCTCCCCTTTCTTAAAGGCACTCTTCTCAAAAACAACACCAGAATCCTCCCCTTTCTTAAATCTACCCTTATCACAACCACCACTAGATATTCAATATATGCTTCGGAAGAATTATGAATAATGGGATCATAAGGACGACAACCCGGGATTCTGCAATATTGTCGTGCTAGAGAGGTATTTTGACAGGGAATCACTGTACCCGTTTCGCCATATGTGTCGTCTGTTGCATATAATGCATACCACCGTGAAATTCCAATGGGAGTCCAGGGAGCGATACTTTGAAGGGTTACCAAAAGCAGACTCTGAAGGAAATGAATGGTTGATGCCCTTTTACACATTAACACCTCCTGAATTTGAGTTCTTTGTAAAGGATGAATACAAGATAGAAAACCTGGCACCACGGCAGGTCTATGAGGCAATGACTGAACTCTATAAACCGTGGAATTTGAAAAGGTACCATCGTATGACAAACAATTGTCAATCCATGCTTAAAGAGCTTCTAGAACGTCTAGGAGTTGAAATACCTGAGACAAACAGGCTTTTAAGATGGCAGCATGTGAAAGGAGATTGTACTAAAAAGTCAGCATGAGGTTGCAAAAGAATCTTCAATTTGAGAGAGGATGCCCATACTAGATTGGCACAGGGAATACAGATAAAGTTAGCAGAAAGAGAAGGAGAATGGAAGGGAGGAAAATAAGAAAAAAACAAATACCAAGAATCTGGAAGAGAAGGCGAATGGAAATGAGAAGCAGGAGAAGGAAAATGAAAAGGAGGAGGAAAAGAAGAAACAACATACTAACAAGAATCAGAAGGAAGAGGAGGATAAGAAGATGGGTAGATGGAAAACGCTGGCCAGAAACATCGACCCCACACAAAAGTGGGAAAAGATGCAGACAAAGTAGGAGCAGAAGAAACATAAAATTACTTTATATATCGAAATTGATATGAAACCCAAGACAGTAAATACTTTTGAGGATCAAAATGAGATTAATTTGTGCGGTGGATCGAGATGATTCGCAAAGTTCTTAGTCTCCATTACACAATATGAAAGAAAAGACCTAGAAAAATTAAACAGATATCTTAATGTTGTCTAAGCAACCTGACAATTAAGAGGATGGCAAGTGCATTCCTGCCTTCTGGGTCAAAAGAAATAATCTTCAATATGGACTCAGCAGAGGGAAGAAGTCTCACTTGTTCTAGTATGCAGTGTTCCTTGATAAAGATTCACCTGTACTGTTTCTTTATCATGTGGATGGATGCAGAAAAAACAAGTGTGATGTCTTTTAGTATGCTGTGTCCCCTGAAGGAGATTCCACAGTATTGGAATAGTGGATCAGGAGTTTTTGCTATTATGGTAACTAAGGGCCTTAAGGATCAAGAACATTTAGGTCATATATATATATGTATATATAGTAAATATATATATGTATATATATATTATATATATATATGCACACACATATATATACACCTGTATATGAATATATATATATATATATATATATATATATATATATATATGTTTGTGTGTATATATAAATATACATATGCATATGTATATATATATATATATATATATATATATATATATATATATATATATATATATGTGTGTATATAAATATAAATATGTACTGTATATGTATATACACACACACACACACACATATATATATATATATATATATATATATATATATATATATTTATATATATATATATATATATATATTTATATATGTGTGCACACATATGTATACACTGTATATATATACACACACACATATATATATATATATATATATATATATATATATATATATATATGTGTGTATATATATACTGTACATATATATACACACACACATATACACACACATACATATATATATATATATATATATATATATATATATATATATATAAATTTCAATTGTAGTTACGTTTATGTGAGGCTAACAATATGCAATCAATTCTATTTCCACCTTGAAAAGGGAACCCCTCTAAGAGAAGTCTTGAACTTACTCCTTGGATTCTCTTTGGTACTTAAGAGCAAATGCCCTTATCCTGTGGAACAAATGTTCTGAAAAGCTACACAGAGCCGAGTTTGCCGAGTTCTCGACATACGATATTACAAATTGTGAAAATTGTAAATGTATATTTCTTGATAAAAAGAATAAAATGATAAAGTTGAACAAAAGAAAGGTACACCTCATTGCCCTATCATTTCATTACCCTTTCCATCAAGCCATACAATGAATAATGATAAGGAGTGAAAATACATTCATAATTGAGTAAAGAATTTGCGACAAACAATTTAACTATTATTATTATTATTATTATTATTATCATTATTATTATTATTATTATTATTATTATTATTATTATTATTATTATTATTATTATTATTATTATTATTATTAGCCAAGCTACAACCTTAGGAGGAAAAGTAACATACTACAGTATAAGCCGAAGGGCTCCAAAAAATAAAAAAAAGGAAAAAAAAAATATAGCGTAGCGAGGAAAGGAGATAACGAAATAAATAAACGATATGAGAAATAATGAACAATTAAAAAGAAATTTTAAAAACAGTAGCAACATGCAAACAGACATTTCACATATAAACTATAAAAAGACCTATGTCAGCCTGTTCAAAATAAAAATATTTGCTGCAAGTTTGAACCTTTGAAAAATTTATATAAAATGTAGTTTGGCTCATAAAGAATTTTAATTACTCGAAGACAATTCCCTTTGGCGCATCTAACACATTCTTTTTTTTTATATAGTAATCATTTGAACCTTGAACCTTCCCATTTACTGTTTATATCAAAAACTAATACAAAATACTAATTTCATCACAAGAATTTCGTACTCTCTTGTAACATGACTCATTCTTTAGAGGATTGATTCCTTATGTCTATTTCATTATTAGATTTCTCCTTTGCACTCCCTTTATGAAGTCTAAAAGATATTTGCTGAGGTTTTTGCCTATGACATTTCTATAAAGGTATCTATCACGGTATACTTTTTTTTTTCCGGTACTTTAATTTAAATAAGTTTTTTTTTTGTTTTTTTTTTTTTTTTTTTTCAAATTACATTTTTAGGTTAGTATCTTATTCATCTGCTGATGATTCAGCAGGTAGACCTATAGGCTTCCCCAAACGCCCCCTCCTATCGAGTTTGAGCGGGACTCAAACCCTAATCCGGTGAGTGCCAGACAGAGACGCCTCCAATAGGCCACCACGGAGTCGAGGGATAATCATACCTCTTTCGTACACTGATGAAAATTTTCAATAGAAATAACGGTAAATGCCAGGCAACATTTATTCCAGGATTTTATCGTTTTAGAAACGTATGTACTGGCGTAAAAGAGTGATATTACGGTCACCAACCCGCAAAACATAATAACAAAGTAGGGTAAAATTACGGTCGCCTGTATTTTGCTGAAATACGGAAGAAAACTATATTTTTGCGAAGATTTTCCGAAATTACGTTATTTTTTAACAGTGTACAATTTTCTAGACACATGCAATCAGTGCCATAGTTCGTCCTAGATGATACCCAGCTAAAGTTACTGAAAACTCAGCAGACAGACCTACGTCTATCACAGAAGTCAATTGCCATTCGAATAATGATCAATGTCCTATAGAGTTTATGACGAACTTTCTATTTTGGCCAGTTGTTGAGTTAAAGTTTTCAAGTCTAAAACCACACTTATTTTAGCTTGCCATGTCTTTTAGAACGCTAATACTGATCGCATAGGCCTAAAGAAAGTACTTTTCTTATGAAATATAGTTTTATCACATTTCATAAAACGAGGTTCATATGACAGATTTTCGGTTTTGTAAACTCACTTCTGTTTTGTAAACTCCATTCAAATATCTTCCTTTATATGGCCCTATGTAAATGATACTGAATGATTTTACAATAAATCTTTCTGGTTATTTCGTGATGAACGCTTGGGATGTAATAATAAGCAAACGTTTTATAATAAACATCTATCCAGGATAATTTTCCATATTAAAAAATATTTTCATTCAGGTATCTTTATATTATATGGCTTCATGTAAATAACGCTGAATATTTTTACAATAAATTCTTATTTTTATTTCGGGGTAAATGCTTTATTATAAAAATCTATCCAGCATAATTTTCCATATTAAAAACGATTTTTGTGTTATTTCGTCCTGTAGATCAGTTGAATTTTCAATTTAGATCTTTACATTCAAGTATCTTCATTTATATGCTCCAATATAAACATTACTGGATATTTTTACAATAAATCTTTATTGTTATTTCGTGATGAACACCTGAGATGCAATAATAAGGAAATATCTTAATTTAAAAATATATCCAGCATAATTTTCCGAATTAAAAACGATTTCGTCCTATAGATCTCTTGAATTTTCAATTTAGCTGTACGTGCTAAGAACCTCTGCTTAATATATTCCCGTGAGGTCCTGATTCCCGCTTAACTGGCCCCATGAGAGATACATTCATGGCTTTCCTCTGTTGTTGCTCTTATCTTCGTCTTTCATTCGGCTCTTGCGAAAGCTTTACTCGAGGTAAGACACATAACTCTGGGTCTTTCTGGAGCCGGTTCTCCTTCTGGAGGGGCCTGGCGACCTTTTGAGGATGGCAGGGGATTTAAAGAATAAGGGGACACACGCTTTTAACATCTCTCTTTATTCCTCTCTCAAGGATGGCATCTGTGCTTGCTTCTCTCTCTCTCTCTCTCTCTCTCTCTCTCTCTCTCTCTCTCTCTCTCTCTCTCTTTATCTTATCAGGTAGTTATATATCCAACAAAATGACATCTTTGAAAACATTCAACACTAAATGGACGAAGGAAAACAGATAATACTCTTTTGTCATTTTCATACACAATCAATTTATTTTCATATAACATAACGCCGTAAAGGTAATAAAATATACCATAAAAGATGTAATGTAAACAGTTATAATAAGATATTATACAGAACATGAGAAAAGATTGAAAACAAATGTAGAAAAGATACCCAAACCATTTTATCTGTAAATTAATTGGGGATATATTTTCATCTGCAGTAAAATGAATAATCCAGTATTCGTGCAATGTCCTAAAGGTCAAAGCAAAGTTCTGACATACTTTTCGTTTTACTGAAATTGTTACGATTTCGTTAGGGAAGTAATTTTTGGCGAAATAGGTTACATTAAAATGATTCATTTGTGAGATTTTGTAAGTAATGAGTACAGTAAGTGCCTTAGTAAGAGGAAAATATTGATATTATTAGGTAATAGAGCAGTGAATTTGGCCATCTATCATGTAAGAATTAATATGTTTATTCCTATGGAAAAATAAACGATTTAAAATCCAGCAGCTTTATTAGGTAATAAAGCAGTGTATTTGGCAAGCCATAATGTAGGAATTATTATGTTTATTCCTATGAAAAAATAATGAATTAAAATCCATTTTCAGTGATTAGGTAATACTGATTACTAACATCACCATACAATATCTGATCATCATCTACTCATACGCCTATTGAGGCAAAGGGCCTCGGTTAGATTTCGCCCGTCGTCTCTATCGTGAGCTTTCACAATTACCAATTTTAAATTTTTCTTTAGCATTTATAAACCGGGAGATTCTTAGCACCCAGCCACGCCCGTGACTGGGGGCCATTCTGTCATTTTCACCATCCGTAGACTGACCAAATCCAAAGAGGATTCTTTTGCTAAATTCATCAAAGGATAGCCATTTCCTTGTGATGCGCAATATGTGATACCAAAGGGTTATTATGCAATGATTTTTGATGGCCTGATAATTTTAACCGATATGTAATGTCCATGAACTCGTATGTAGTAGACTAGAGGTTATCAACATATTTGTTTTTCTGTACCTGTTGGAAATTTTTATAGATTCCTGTGTACCTAAAATTGAGGCTGGAAAAGAGAAACAGTGAAATTGATATTGTGATACAATTCTATTATCGAATTTCATTGAAGATTGTGTCATTTATATTGCAGTGCTGGCTATTTTCACAGTTCCAATTTACCCCATATGAAGAGTCAAAATTTACCACTGGGTATACATTTGCCCCAGGTTGGGAACCCCTGTGATAAAGGATTCTATGGAAGTTAGGGTAAATATAATATATCTAATAAGGAGAACAGTTTCTTCTTGGCTTTGCATAGATATTTATGAAGTTTATAAAGCCAGCTTCTTCGGATATGATATAAAGCCCCTCATATAAGGAAAAGTCGTGAAATACTGCAGTCGTGGTTTAACGCCTCTCGTATATTTTCTTTTCGCTCCTCGAAAGCGCCTCCTCTTCCAGTTCATAAAACGAATTCCACATCGTTTTGTATGTACACTGTTGGAAATTTGCCGTAAGAAAACGGCAAAAATTCTAGAATATATGTGGCTAGGAATTTACCGTTTTAAAAACGCATATATTAACGTAAAAGAGTGATATTACGGCAACCAACCCGTAAAAGATAATAACAAAGTCGGGTAAAATTACGGTCGCCTGTACTTTACTGAAATACGGCTAAGAACAGTATATTTTTACGAAGAATTTCCGATTGAAATTACGTTTTTTTTTTTTTTTTTTTTATTTTTTTTTTATTAGGGTGTTTACGTGTCTGTTGTTACAAACTGTGTCATCAAATCCTTCTAAAGTAAAAAGAAAATAATGATGAATCTCCTCCAAAATTTTAGATCATCATCCTGGTATTCAGAAGTTTTTTTTTTTTTTTTTTTTTTTTTTTTTTTTTTTTTTTTTTTTTTTTTTTTTTAGTTGCATTATAAGAATTTATGAAAAAAGTAAAAAAAAATAAAAAAAATACCATTTATGTTTCTGTGTGTAGGATGAATATTACTTTATATATAAGAGTGCATATCACTGTATGTTTCCATTTTCATATGAAGTTTAATAGATGCTTTCTTTTTATTTACATTTACCAGAGGGGTGAAGTAATTTTCATAGATCCCAGGTTACGACAGTAATATAATTTTCTGTTCTGATTCCATCATTATCAAAGTCTTTCATTTATTTTCCCCCTCGGTTGTAGTATTATACTACCCATATCATTATTATTATTTTTATTATTATTATTATTATTATTATTATTATTATTATTATTATTATTATTATTATTATTACCTAAGCTACAACCCTAGTTGGGAAAACCAAGATGCTATAAGCCCAAGGGCTCCAACAGGGAAATATAGTCCAAAGAAGAAAGGAAACAAGGAAATGAATAAACTAACAGAAAAAGTAATGAATAATTAAGAATTAATTCATAATCAAAACCTTATTTATATCAATGGTAAAAGAAAATATACCATATATATTTTTTCTCCTTGCTATGAAACCACGCTTTTCCTGAATCATGAAAAAAGCAGGAATAAAATATAATTGCTTGATATGTAAACAATACTGGAAAAGGCCACGAAAAAGGTGAACACGTCTTCTGTTGTTTATTCTGAATCAGAATGCAATAGATCCCAGTTGCTGAGAATATTGCCCGTTGTTTATCTAAAGATATTACGCGAGGAAAATGGTTTACAAATCATATTTTTCCTTCTTTTTTTCTTATCTTTGCTTTTCGTATATAATAGCAGCCACTATTTACAAAGAGATTTTCTTACTCTTATGTAAATACCAACCTTGGAGTTGCTCACGTATATCCTTGCTCGGGGAAAATTATTTTCAGAGAACTCTTGTACTGTTATCTTTCCACAAAGTTAGGGTAACTTGAGAATTTATCATTTCATAAAAATGTTATGAACTTTTTTTTTTTTTCTTTTTTAGCAGTAAACTAAAATTACGAATTTGTATTTTCGTTATTCTTTTAAGTTTTGAAGTATTTCTTATGTGACATTTATGATAGTGGTAGAATTTTTAACATTTCCTATACTAGTTATTTTGAAGGGAATTCCTTCCTTTAAAGGTCTTTAAGGCTCGCTCATGAATGGCAGAGGTAAGGGACAGGGACATTGCCCTGGAAGTAGGATAATGCCCTAGACTTGAGAATGACCGTATATTATTATTATTATTATTATTATTATTATCATTATTATTATTATTATTATTATTATTATTATTATCATTATTATTGTTATTTGCTAAGATACAACCCTAGTTGGAAAAGCAGGATGCTATAAGGCCAGGGCCTCCAACAGGGAAAATAGCCCAGTGAAGAAAGGAAACAAGGAAAAATGAAATATTTCAGTAACAGTAACATTAAAATAAACATTTCCTATATGAACTATAAAAACTTTAACAAAACAAGAGGAAGAAAAATAAGATAGAATAGTGTACCCTCAAGCAAGAGAACTCTCATCCAAGATAGTGGAAGACCATGATACAGAGGCTATTGCACTACCCAAGACTAGAGAACAATGGTTTGATTTTGGAGTGTCCTCCTAGAAGAGCTGCTTACTATAGCTATAGAGTCTCTTCTACCCTTACCAAGAGGAAAGTGGCCACTGAACAACTACAGTGCAGTAGTTAACCCCTTCAGAGAAGAAGAATTGTGTCGTAATCTCAAGTGTTGTCAGGTGTATGAGGACAGAGGAGAATATGTAAAGAATAGGCCAGACTATTCGGTGTTTGTGTAGGCAAAGGAGAAATGAACCGTAACCACAGAGAAGGATCCAATGTAGTACTGTCTGGCCAATCAAAGTACCCGAAAACTCTAGCGGTAGTATCTCAACGGGTGGCTGGTGCCCTGGCGAACCTACTACCTATATACAAATGATTAGCGCCCAAGGCCCCTCTACACCCAAGCTAGGACCAGGAAAGGGCAGGCAATATCTGCTGCTAATAACTCAGCAGGTTCCCAAAACCACCCATCCTTAGCTCACAAGGATGGCGAGGTTGCAGCGACCAAAGAAAAGATTAATCACGTTAGTATAAATTGAAAGTAATCACAAAATTAGAGATAAAAGCAAATAAGTATGATAGGTTAATGGGACATCTTATAAGCTTATACTTTCCATCGATGTATTTTCATAATGTTTTCATATATGATATAAATTAGTGAGATATCTTAGATTTTTTAACTATACTTCAAGTTATTCAATAATATTTTGATGGAATAACGTAAACATGCAGAACATAGAGCCGAAGAAATAGTAAATGCCGAGATAAGAAATCATAAATGTGTATTGCAAAAAAAAAAAAAAAAAAAAAAAAAAAAAAATAAAATGCCTTTGGCTTTCAGGGTTTGATTTTATATTATGAAAGATGCCAATTTCCTTTTACGAGATGAAAGAAATTCTCCCAAAATGAACGAATGTTCATTTGTAGTTCACAATCTACCATCAACTCCGCATCTGCCAAAGTAACTCTTTTCACTTAACACTAAAGGGAAAACCTTGAACTACATCCTTGGAATCCAGCAGGTGCTTAAGCGCTAATATCCTAATTCAGCGGAGCAAATGTGTTGAAGAGTTCCAGCGAGCTCTTTTGGAGTCACTGACTCTGGCCTCTGCGGCTCTCTCTGCCTTCTCAGTTCGCCAGCGCCAGTTGCACGCGGGATTCTGTAAAGGTCGTGCATCTACTCTCTCCTCTTGCATAAGAGCGTGAGAGAAAAGTGTTCGATGCGTATTGTCGTTGTTCTTATCTGTGACTTTGGTGTTCTTATGATGCAAATTGCATGCGGAGCTTTAACTTAAGTCTGTACTCTTGTTATTTTTACCGCAATGTCAAGGAAGATGTTTGTGGAAAGTCTTCTATAATAGTAAGGTAAGTTTGTTTCTCTTTACTACTACTGTGCCCGTAACCGAATTTAAGGATTGAACTGTGTAATAAGTGGATATTTTAAAGATAATATGTTTACTATGTGGCTATTGAACATAAGATAACCTAAAAAACTGTTGTGGAAGACTCTGAAGTTACGAGTAAAAATTCTTTTAATATTCTTGATATTAAAATGATAATCGCAGAAGATGATTACGCAACTATGACTAAATCGTTTAGATGGGACAGGATGTCGAATCTGACATATGATGATGATGATGATTATTATCATTCCAACTGTCCACATAACATACAGAGTCACTAGCATAAGTAAAATGCTCCAATACTCTATGAACGTATAAAAAAAAAGTTCTGAAACGAGAGAAAAATCTGTACATATAAAAAAAGAGAAAAATTACCTCCAATACCAAGCAGCCCTTTGCAATGGCCCAACGTCTGTAAGAAAAGACCATTTTTTTTTCCAGTTCTTGATATATTTCACATTATCTACGTTGATATTGTACAATTATACTTATTAAAACAGCTTGTATATATGAATATTATTTTCCTCTTGAGGTAGTGTTTCCATTTCATTCTCAAAAAAAGAAAAAAAAGAAAAAAAAATCATAGAACTTCATAATCTTTATATATAGATATAGAATTTATTTACTTTGAAAAGATTTTCCTGCAAATTAAAGTGGGAGTTCTGCTAGTTTACTGAACACGAGGCTTAAACTTCATAGAAGTTCATAACCTTAAAAATTTGTTTACTTTGAGAATGTTTTCCAGAAAATTAAAGTAATAGTTTCTGCTAGTTTATTGAACATGGGGCTTAAACTTCATGGAACTACATAATGTTTATACTTATATAATTTTTTTTCTTTAGAATGTTTTCCAGGAAATTAAAGTAACAATTTCTGCTAGTTTACTGAACACGAGGCTTAAACTTCATAGAACTTCATAACATTATTGTATAACTATAAAAATTTGTTTACTCTGAGAAGGTTTTCCAGCAAAATAAAGTAACAATTTCTGTTAGTTTATTGAGCATGGGTCTTGAACTTCATGCAACTTCATAACGATTATACAGAGATATAAAATTTTGTTTTCTTTGAGAAGGTTTTCCATCAAATTTAAGAGTTTCTGCTAGTTTATTGAACATGGGGCTTGAACTTCAAGGAACTTCATAACGTTTATACATAGATATAAAATTTTGTTTTCTTTGAGAAGGTTTTCCAGCAAATTAAAGTAACAATTTCTGCTAGTTTATTGAACATGGGTCTTGAACTTCATGGAACTTCATAACGTTTATACATAGATATAAAATTTTTCTTTTTTGGAGAAGGTTTTCCAGCAAATTAAAGTAATAGTTTCTGCTAGTTTATTGAACATGGGTCTTGAACTTCATGGAACTTCATAACGTCTATACTTAGATATAAAATTTTGTTTTCTTTGAGACGGTTTTCCAGGAAATTGAAGTAACATTTTCTGCTAGTTTATTGAACATGGGTCTTGAACTTCTTGGAACTTCAAAACGTTTATATTTATATTAAATTTTGTTTTCTTTGAAAAGGTTTTCCAGCAAATTAAAGTAACAGTTTCTTCTAGTTTATTGAACATGGGTCTTGAACTCCATGGAACTTCATAACGTTTATACACATATATAAAATTTTGTTTTCTTTGAGAAGGTTTTCCAGCAAATTAAAGTAACAGTTCCTGCTAGTTTATTAAACATGGGACTTGAACTTCATGGAACTTCATAACGTTTACACATATATAAAATTTTGTTTTCTTTGAGAAGGTTTTCCAGCAAATTAAAGTAACAGTTTTTGCTAGTTTATTGAACATGGGTCTTGAACTTCATGGAACTTCATAACGTTTATACACATATATAAAATTTTGTTTTCTTTGAGAAGGTTTTCCAGCAAATTAAAGTAACAGTTCCTGCTAGTTTATTAAACATGGGACTTGAACTTCATGGAACTTCATAACGTTTATACACATATATAAAATTTAGTTTTCTTTGAGAAGGTTTTCCAGCAAATTAAAGTAACAGTTCCTGCTAGTTTATTAAACATGGGTCTTGAACTTCATGGAACTTCATAACGTTTATACACATATATAAAATTTTGTTTTCTTTGAGAAGGTTTTCCAGCAAATTAAAGTAACAGTTTTTGCTAGTTTATTGAACATGGGTCTTGAACTTCATGGAACTTCATAACGTTTATACACATATATAAAATTTTGTTTTCTTTGAGAAGGTTTTCCAGCAAATTAAAGTAACAGTTCCTGCTAGTTTATTAAACATGGGACTTGAACTTCATGGAACTTCATAACGTTTACACATATATAAAATTTTGTTTTCTTTGAGAAGGTTTTCCAGCAAATCAAAGTAACAGTTTTTGCTAGTTTATTGAACATGGGTCTTGAACTTCATGGAACTTCATAACGTTTATACACATATATAAAATTTTGTTTTCTTTGAGAAGGGTTTCCAGCAAATTAAAGTAACAGTTTCTTCTAGTTTATTGAACATGGGTCTTGAACTTCATGGAACGTTTATACATAGATATAAAATTGTATTACTATGAGAGGGTGTTCCAGCAAATTAAAGTAACATGTTCTGCTAGTTTACTGAACACGGGGTTTACATTTAATGGATTTTTATAACCTTTATACATAGATATAAAATCCATTTGCTATGAGAAGGTTTTCCAGTTAAGTGAATTAGCAGTTTCTGCAAGTTTACTGAACACGGGGCTTACACTTCATGCAACTTCATAATTTTCGTGTACAAATATAATAATTTGTTCAGTAATTATATAAACAATGACATTTGGTAAAACATAAACTGGTAAAAGTAAGTTGTTTTATATCATTCACCTTAAAGAAAGTCACAAAGAAATGGCTTCCTCGTATAATACACCACTAGAAATGGACTTTGTTTTGAACACGCGCAGCGAACAATGCTTGATAGATTTCCGGGATAATTACGACATTAATATCCTTTTAAGCTAGAGTGAGGTGTTTCGAGACCATATAGGTCTACCTGGTGAGTCATAGCAGCCATAGCCTGGTTCCCCTTGGACCTAGCATGTTTGAAGAGATGGGCAGTGCTGGTGTATGTACGTATGGTCAATATTTGAGGAGTTTTACGCAACAACGTGGCACTCATGATTACCCTTTAAACATTTAGCGACTAGTTAGGCTTAGGGTAAAAGGACAGAAGGGTTATCAGAAGTTATTCTATTACCAATCTATCTCTCTATCGACACACACACAGACACACAGACGCGCACACACACAGACACATATATATATATATATATATATATATATATATATATATATATATATATATATATATATATATGTGAGTGTGTGTGTGTGCGTGTGTGTTTATGTGTGTGTATAAAACCCCTAAAAACTCGTGATGCTCAGATGCAATGATCCACAAGGAAAAAGAAAAATATTAAGTGAGTCTCCTGGATATCATATAGACGAAACCAGATAGTATTCACTCAGGGTTTACATATACTCAAACATATACACACACGCACACACACATATATATATATATATACACACACGCACACACACACACACACACATATATATATATATATATATATATATATATATATATATATATATATATATATATATATATATATATATATATATATATATATATACTGTATATATAGTTAATGCAATATCTGTATCAAAACGTACTTAATATCCAGACTAGAATAGAAAAGCATACTTTTTAGCATTTGAAAGCGAAAAAAAAGACCCAGCCAGATTTCCAAAATTTAAGTAGAATTTAGTGTATTATTGGTAGAGAAAATAGGAGTAAGTAAAAAAAGTTGATTTTTTTAGGTTTATAATAGAAACAGAAAACGTACAATTTTCAAGACAGAATCATCATACTGTTTTCGGAAGCTTTTTTTTCATATTAAAGTAATATTTGCGTTTGTTTTCAAAGAAGTAACTTGAATTGGCAAGGGTACCAAAAATGAAAATATACTGGTTTGCTGTAATATATAGTCACTGGGTAGACAAGAAGTCCCGAAAATGATTGTAATCTGATTGTAAATAGTACTTAAATGATGGAACTTGTCTTTCCATTATACTTTTTCCATACCAACAGACATTTTATTATGTTTTTTTTTTTCTTCACTAGTCCATGTTTAAAAGAGAACTTAATAATCTTTTTTATTCCTCACTAGGAAAATATCGTCCTGACACTAATATTATATGATAATCAAATGATAGAACTTCTCATTCCATTATACACTTTTCATACTAACACTGAGATTTTGATCTGCTTTTCTCATTAGATTATGACTAGAAGAGAACTTAATAATCTTTTTTATTCCTTAATAGAAAAATATTGCCTTGAAACTGATATATGATAATCAAATGCTAGAACTTGCCTTTCCATTATACACTTTTCATACTAACACTGAGATTTTGATATGCTTTTTTCATTAGTCCATGTCTAAAAAAGGACTTAATAATCTTTTTTATATTCCTCACGAGGAAAATACCTTGGGGAAATCAAGAATTCTTACACCAGAGGCTCTCGCGTTTTTAAAGCATACGTACCGTACTACGACGACTCCTGTGGCCCTCGTATCTCATCCCATTGTTCTTGGGAAAATATTCAATCTTTCTCAATTTCTTGACGCAGGAATTTCGGTCCAGTATTGGAGCCTTTATCAAATGAGGTTTATCGGCTATACTTTTTCCTTGCGATGATAATAGACACTGCTATAGCTATCCTTTCTGTTGCACTTTATACATACACACATATATCATATATATACACACACTCACACACAGGGAAAAATAGCCCAGTGAGGAAAGGAAATAAGGAAATGAATAAACTACATGAGAAGTA
>NC_090731.1:7003611-7006111 GCF_036898095.1 Palaemon carinicauda
CTCTGGTCAATATGTTACTGCAGACCTCTTTTCCAGCATTTATCAGAGTCCAGCACTCGGCAAATACTCTAAAATATCCAGCACAAAGCCGTGGAAAATAACTTCTTGGGTAGTAACTAATCATAACTGCTGACGCCTGAAATAGTATCGTGGTACTTTTACAGCAACCGAAGGAACGGAAAAAAAAAAAAAAAAAAAAAAAAAAAAAAAGATTGTCCTGGCAAGTTAAGTAGATTAAAGGGAACCCTCTCCCCCCCAAAAAAGAAAAAAAAATCCTATTATAATGAATAGCAGGAAAGTGTCAACCAGAAGATAAGTGAAGAGCTATTTCATTCTTTAGTCAAAAACATAAAAAAAAAATTAGATTGTTTTGACAAGTAAGTAGATTAAAGGGAACAAAGAAAAAATAATATATAGTAATGTGTAGCAGGAAAGTGTCGACTATAAGGTAAGTGAAGAGCTATTTCCTTCAAAGTTGGAGCAAATGTTTTTATGTTGACCAGGCTGACATGAGTCTTTTTATTGTTTATTTATGACATATCTGTTTTTGACGTTGTAATAGTATATATAGGACATATCTGTTTTGACGCTGTTACTGTTTGTAGAATGATATATTGTTAATTTATTCTCATCATTTATTTATTTCCTTATTTCCTTTCCTCACTGGGCTATTTTTCCCTGTTGGAGCCCTTGGGCTTATAGCATCTTGCTTTTCCAACTAGGGTTGTATCTTGGCTAGTAATAATAATAATAATAATAATAATAATAATAATTAGTCAAAAACAATTTAGATTGTCCTGGCAAGTAAGTAGATGTAAGCGAGCTGTAAGAAAAACTATCATAGTAATGTATAGCAACAATCACCACCATACTTTAATAGTTAAATTGATACAGTATATTTATATTAAATTCCACAATATGTATAGCGTGAACTAATGCTCCTAGGCCCTTTCTTTTTTCATAGAAATTAACGGTCTCTGAATCACAGTTCATAATCAATAGAAGTTGTTAAAGAAAGAAAAATCACATTTAACTAAATAAATATTACTAACTGTATACAGAGGGAGCACCCATCATGAGATTTAATTTATCTCTTAATACAATTACGAGATTTAATTTATCTCTTATTACACTTATGAGATTTGATTTATCTCTTATTACACTTATGAGATTTAATTTATCTCTTATTATCACTTATGAGATTTAATTTATCTCTTATTACACTTATGAGATTTAATTTATCTCTTATTATCACTTATGAGATTTGATTTATCACTTATTAACACTTATGAGATTTAATTTATCTCTTATTACACTTATGAGATTTAATTTATCTCTTATTATCACCTATGAGATTTGATTTATCTCTTATTAATACTTATGAGATTTAATTTATCTCTTATTACACTTATTAGATTTAATTTATCTCCTATTACACTTATGAGATTTAATTTATCTCTTATTACACTTAAGATATTTACTTTATTTCTTATTATCACTTATGAGATTTAATCTATCTCTTATTACACTTATGAGATTTAATTTATCTCTTATTACACTTATGAGATTTAATTGATCTCTTATTATCACTTATGATATTTACTTTATCTCTTAATATCACTTATGAGATTTAATTTATTGCTTATTATCAGTTATGAGATTTAATTTATCGCCTATTATCAGTTATGAGATTTAATATATCACTTATTACACTTATGAGATTTAATTCATCTCTTATTATCACTTATGAGATTTAATTCATCTTTTATTACACTTATGATATTTACTTTATCTCTTATTACACTTATGAGATTTAATTCATCTCTTATTACACTTATGAGATTTAATTTATCTCTTATTACACCTTTGAGATTTAATTCATCTCTTATTACACTTATGAGATTTAATTTATCTCTTATTACACTTATGAGATTTAATTGATCTCTTATTACACTTATGAGATTTCATTTATCTCTTATTACACTTATGAGATTTAATTGATCTCTTATTACACTTATGAGATTTAATTGATCTCTTATTACACTTAAGAGATTTCATTTATCTCTTATTACACTTATGAGATTTAATTTATCTCTTATTATTTTAATTAAAGAGGAGAATTTTTCGATTCACCACTGATATTTCATGGAATAATAGTACTAACATACTTATTCTTTTTTTGTAATGATATATGTATTAACAATTTCATTAAGTATCGTCTGTTGTCGTATACAGGGCTTTATGTTAATTTATCTCTTGTTATTATATATAAGGAGAATCTCTTAATTCACTAATGATATTTCATGGAATAATAGCACTAGACAATCTTTTTGGGATGACATATGCATTGAAAATTTCATGAAGTATCGTTTCTTGTCATATATATTGCTTTATCTTAATTTTCACAAAAGGAACAATCTTAGCTCAATAATAATTACCATAAAAAATAACATCAATTTTTGGTATATCTTTCCCTTACATAAACGCAACAGTAAGTTTC
>NC_090731.1:7011111-7013611 GCF_036898095.1 Palaemon carinicauda
CTCCATGGTGCAATATAAGGAACTTTGTCAAGCGTGCTAGTATGTGGTACAGAGAGAGAGAGAGAGAGAGAGAGAGAGAGAGAGAGAGAGAGAGAGAGAGAGAGAGAGAAGAGAGAGAGACGAATAGCGTTTTCTCTTTTTACTTTAACACTTTTAAGTGAAGCATCTTCTTCGTTGTTTAAAAGTTTAAAGGCCGCTCATGAATGACAGGGACAAGGGACAGTGACATTGCCCTATCAAGCAGGACAATGCCATAGAGACTGACCATATATATATATATATATGATCAGCGCCCAAGCCTCCCTCCATCCAAGCTAGGACCAAGGAGTGCCAGGCAATAGCTGCCGATGACTCATCAGATAGACCTATAGGGTCTCCCAAAGCCCCCATCCTTAGCTCACAAGGATGGTGAGGTTGCAGCGACCAAAGAAAATATCCAGTTTGAGCGGCACTTGAGCTCCAGTGTGGCGTTCACCAGTCAGGGACGTTACCACATCGGCCACCACAACCCTAACATGAGATGAGGATATGCAGATCATATAGTAGCAATGCTCAGAAGTATTCCAGTTAACGCTTCCTCAAATATCCACTGCGAACATCAACATAAATTAAAGTTTAACGAAGTCGTCAGGGTTATAGCTTGCCGTGTGCCGACAACTTGAATCCACTCTGTTGCATTTATGTGGCAGAGTGTGCTTGGATGGACTGAACATTAAACCGTGTACCTAAAGATGTGAGATAAACGAGATATATAGATAATTTGCCCTTGAATACACTAATTCACTATTAAGTATCTGTAAAAATTGACACATGATAGCTTAAGAATTTAGTTTTTTATCGAATATTTGCATATTCTTCCTACATTGTTTATGAAGAGTTAAAAATCGCCAATTCACTATCAGTTATCTGTAAAAATTATGACAATAGCTTAAGAATTTAGTTTATTAGCGAATATTTGCAATACCTTCCTGCAAAAAGATACGAATTATACATTGTTTATGAAACTTATGGTACAAACAGATGCAAACAAAAAATATTTTCCACATCAAAATGAAAACACAGTTGATGAAGGGCCACTATATTCATGTTTATAATTCATCATGGAAACCATAGTTTAATGAAAGATTTTAAGCATATCAATTATTTATCAAACATCACAATTATAACAAAGCCTTTGCTATGTTTTTTTTTTTTACTGCCATATTACTTTTTTATTGAATATGAGCAAGATTAATGGGTGAAGTATAAATGACCCATTATTTTAACACTCTCTCTCTCTCTCTCTCTCTCTCTCTCTCTCTCTCTCTCTCTCTATAAGCTCACATTTGATACAACGTGATTCCATGTGATTTCTTTTTATTATCCATAAATCTTTATCAACTGTGTTTAAAGGTTTAAAGGCTGCTCATGAATGGCAGGGGCAAGGGACAGTGACATTGCCCTATCAAGCAGGACAATGCCCTAGAGACTGACCATATATACATGATCAGAGCCCAAGACCCCTCTCCACCCAAGTTAGGACCAAGGAGGGCCAGGCAATG
Source organism: Palaemon carinicauda (assembly GCF_036898095.1). Classification (NCBI taxonomy): domain Eukaryota; kingdom Metazoa; phylum Arthropoda; class Malacostraca; order Decapoda; family Palaemonidae; genus Palaemon; species Palaemon carinicauda. The sequence goes on from NC_090731.1 coordinate 7,012,653, forward strand.
GCTGAGGATTACTCAGCCGATGGACCAATAGACTCCCCCAAAACCCCCCATCCTTAGCTCACAAGGATGGTAAGGTTGCAGCATCCAAAGTAACTAGAAAGTTTTGAGGGGGGGACTCGAACACCAGTCTGGCGTTCATCAGTCAGGGACGTTACCACATCGGCCACCACAACCCATGTTGCAAAAGGAACGTGCAATGGCTTCAGTACCTTGACGATATCTTTTCCTTTAAATCAAAATTTGTGTTGGTCAACATATTTCATATAAGTTCCTCAAGATTTTTTAAATACTTTCTATCCTGAAATTATGCTGTTGTGTGAAAGTTAGTATTTCCTTATCTTCCTAACGATATTTTGTTACATTGTAAATAATGTGTAAAGAATTAACTTTATTTTTCATTCAGCGAACTAGGATGAATTTTGCTAAAAATAATGCTATTGAAAACGATTATATGTATATTATGTAAAATAATCCAAGAAATTTCTTACTTCTAAGCCATATGTTATGTGAAAAGAGTCTCTCTCTCTCTCTCTCTCTCTCTCTCTCTCTCTCTCTAACTTTCTTGATAACTGACTAAACTCTTCATTTAGAGGTAAATTATTCATTCCTAAAGAGAGGATAGAATTCACCAGGCCTTTGTTAACATTGATAGTGAGTTTAGGTCATTCTGACAGTGAGGATAAATTACGTGTAATAATAATAAAGAAAATGTGGAGAGAGAGAGAGAGAGAGAGAGAGAGAGAGAGAGAGAGAGAGACGCGTATAGGGAATCAGTGGTTTAACGAAGCAGTACATTCATAAAATATAAAAAAAAGTACAGTTTCGAGAGATAATTCTCATTCTGATGAATAGGACTATTCATCAGGGATTAATGAGGCGCCTTTGCACTGACTCGTAGCGGTGCCCTTTTAGCTCGGAAAAGTTTCCTGATTGCAGATTGGTTAGAGTTATCTTGCCCA
>NC_090731.1:7018611-7028611 GCF_036898095.1 Palaemon carinicauda
TCAATCATTCTACATGCCATTCAAAAACCTTTTCGTATCACAGAACTTCGCAACTACATATACTACTGACCTTTCACCTACCTTCTAGAAATCACTGTAACTATAGTCCATTTCTTTTAGCGATGCATATTTGCACCGACTCGCAGCGGTGCCCTTTTAGCTCGGAAAAGTTTCCGGATCGCTGATTGGTTGGACAAGATAATTCTAACCAATTAGCGATCAGGAAACTTTTCCGAGCTAAAAGGGCACCGCTGCGAGTTGGTGCAAATATGCATCGCTAAAAGAAATGAACTATAGTAAAATATTGAAAATCCATGTACAGATAGCACATGTTTATCTAAGACTTATTTTCACACCTAGCCAGTCACTCTCCTCCCTATTAATCTATTAAAACAAAATATCTATGGGCCAGATGCTCTACACCTGCTCATATCTTAGTCAATTCTGTCATAAAGGGGCTGGCCTGTATCCCAATATATGGCGGTATAGGAAGAGAAACACAAAATACTGAAAAAATTCACTAGCTTCGTATGGCAATGGAGAATGCGTATACGAAATATTTTGTTAAAATTCCTCTTACTTTCATAGTCAGAGGGTAATTAGTAAATGTAACGCAAGAAACCAAATACATTGTTCCCTACAAGAAAATGCCGTATTTCTTGTTATCGTAAGTTTTTATTATCATTACATTTTAAGCTTTAAAGATGGCGTCATATGATACATCTAGCAGTATCTAGCTCTCTGCCCGCTCTAGTAGTTTATTTATGTAATTATTTCATTTTTTCACTGGGTTATTTTTATAGTATCCTGCTTTTCCAACTAGTGTTGTAGCTTAGCTTGTAATAATAATAATAATAATAATAATAATAATAATAATAATAATAACAATTATTATTATTATTATTATTATTATTATTATAATTATTATTATTATTATTATTATTATTATTATTATTATTATTATTATTATTATTATTATCATTATCATTATTATACTAATAATAATAATAATAATAATAATGATAATAATAATAATAATAATATTAATAATAATAATAATAATATAGACATTTTTCCTTTGATTTTATACTTTACACACAACTATTTCATAAAAAGATATATATATATAAATATATATATATATATATATATATATAGATAGATAGATAGATAGATAGATAGATAGATAGATAGATAGATAGATATATATATATATATATATATCATGCCATCTTCCATGACTAAACCTACAGTTCTCTTCAACAATCATTCATTCTATAAAATGTCAATCATACACCCGCCAGTGGATACAAAGATACATTATGCTCCTGTAATTCATACACTTTCGTTTGTTGTATTCACCTTCATACAGCGAAAAAATAAATTAAAAACAAGATGATAAAACAACTGGCATTTGAAAATAAAATCGTAATCTTTTTACATAATAATTTATATACTCACTAGAAATTTCCCCAGTTTTTGGAGGTATGTAATTTTGATTATTCATGTGTTGTCAACTTTTGGTTTTTTATTTACTTACAATTCAAATCAAAATATGTAAATATACTTTTTCATATGAAGAAAATGGTATTGTTGATTCTGTTAGAAAGTTTCGTCTGTGTTTATAATAAAGATGTCTATATCCGCCTATCTCTGGACTCGTTTTCATTAATTAGCCACTTCATAAACCAACTTAATATGAAAGTAAATCAACTTCATGAGCGTAATAATTTGAAATTTTATGTGAATTCAAATACAGTGATAAGATAGTCAAACATCTCTCTCTCTCTCTCTCTCTCTCTCTCTCTCTCTCTCTCAACTAAATATGAAAATAAATCAACTTAATGAGAGTAATAATTTGAAATTTTATATTTTATGTGAATTCAAATCAAATGATAAGATTGGCAAACATAATCAATCTCTCTCTCTCTCTCTCTCTCTCTCTCTCTCTCTCTCTCAACTAAATATGAAAATAAATCAACTTAATGAGAGTAATAATTTGAAATTTTATATTTTATGTGAATTCAAATCAAATGATAAGATTGGCAAATATAATCAATCTCTCTCTCTCTCTCTCTCTCTCTCTCTCTCTCTCTCTCAAACTGATGTACATCTATAACTCATTCATGGTCGTCTGGAGGCAACAGCCATCCTATCACATTTATCATCACCCGTCGGTTTACTATCTCAGACATTATTTCACACCTTGTCTACAAGCGTTATCTCTCTCTCTCTCTCTCTCTCTCTCTCTCTCTCACATACATATACACACACTAGTATACCTTTTCGCTGTCATTGATTTTGCATACCTTACATCACATGAAAGAAAAAACCATTTTTGAAGTATATTTTGTAATAAATGTAAATCTATTATTGATAAATAATACATCTTACAATAAATTAATCTACTACATCCTTTCTAAGGGCTTTCATTATCATACAAAAACAGCCTTCGTTACCCAAGAAGAAATCAATTCTATTTTTTTTTCTTTTTGTCCTATTTCCCCTCCTCTCCTACACTTAGTTCTATCTTCTATTTCTTCTTGCTTCCCTAATGTTCTCCTTGATCTTAGCTCAAGGAAAAACAGAAGATTTCCTAATGACCTCTTTACTGGCTTTCATGTTCCCCTTGGTTCTTCGATAAGTTCCATTATCTCAAGGGTACGTCTTCAAGGATGTGTCTTCAAGGATGTGTCTTCAAGGATGCGTCTGAGGAGATATTTATGTCCGTCTGGAAAGTTCCAGCGATACTCAATTAAACTTTCTTTCTTTTTTACATAATTCCTCCCTTCTATTTTTACTAGCATTGTCTTATTTGATTTGCGCATTAGCGCGACTATTATGGCACAACATTTTTCTCACATTTTCAATTTGATTTGTTGCTGCTTACCAAAGTACCAACAATTTTTTTTTTTTTTTTTTTTTTTTTTTTAAACTTGAAGATAATCGTAAGTTACATTTCCAGTGGTTCAGTTTCTTAAGTTCCTTTTAATCACTGACCTTCCTGAATCATCATTACATATTTATGCGCTGACCAGTGACTGAATCCTTTCTTACTTCACCATCAAGTCACATTTCTATTTTTGAAATCCACCCCAATTATTCCTGATTTCTCAGGGCGAATCTATAGAATATTTTGAACAGAGGTAACGTAATCTAAGGGGTCTCGGTAGCTCAGAAATTATTTTTTCAATTCCCCTTTTAGAGTTTGCGTGACGATGAAAAAGGTAATCTTACTCCACGCCTATCAAACATCATGGTACACTGTTAAAAAAAAAAAAAAAAAAAAAAAAAAAAAAAAAAAAAAAAAACTAATTTTAATCGAAAAATCTCCGTAAAAATATACTGCTCTCAACGGTATTTCAGTAAATTGCAGGCGACCGTAATTTTACCTTAGATTGTTATAACAATTATCTTTTTTCGGGTGGTTGACCGTAATATCACTCTTTTACGTCCATACGTCCGTTTTTAAAACTAAGAATCCTGGAATAAATGTTGCCAGACATTTACCGTTTTTTTTAATGCAATTTTTTAATAGTGTAATCGATCTACGCTACATCGATCATTTTTTGAAAAACTCGTAAACCTTAAATAAAGAAAAAACCAATTCTTCTCCTTTCGATATAATTAAAGCCTTGTACAGAAACTAGCCATTTTCTCTATGGAATATATTTTTCTTACTTTCTTTTTTTCGGATCTAATAATATTCTTATTCACAATAGTGTTCCTACCTGTTTCTATTGAGGAGTTTGCTCTCTCTCTCTCTCTCTCTCTCTCTCTCTCTCTCTCATTCCGTGTTCTAGAGATTGGACGTGCCAGCTATGGAGTAGAATGTTAATTATTTCATCTGAGGATTTGAGCACCTTTGTAGAGGAGGATAAACATTGACATGTTTTATAAAACAGCATCCGTTTTACGAGTAACCCTAGTATTTCATTAATATTAGGTCTATTCTTTTTCCTATTTTTTCTATATATTTACCATTTTACCATTAAATACAACTAGATTTATATAATCTATTTTCATAATGTTAATAAAAAAATTGGTTATAAAAGTTTCTTGCTCTCATTTTGGCATTAATCAACAAAATTCTACTACTGAAGGGAGAAATTTAATAACCTGGTTTATCAGCAAAGAGAAAAACCTAATAACCTCGTGTACCAGTGGGAAGTGAAAACGTATTAGCCGCGGCTCTACCAGTGGAAAGAGAAAAATTAGTTGGCTACCGCAAGCTTTTACAAAATCTATAACTTTTTAATATTCTCTACCATATCTAACTTCATGCTCCTTCTTTCTAAGGCTTAATTTAAAAAAAAGATGAAAGGAAAATGAGTCAGTGGTAAAAGGTAGATCTTTTATGGGTTGTTTGGCCTATTGGAAACTTCTCTTACTCGGGTTCGAATCCCGCTCATGCTTGATAGTTTCTTGTAGTGTCTGCAACTTCATCATCCTTGTGAGCTTAGGATAGTGGCTTTGGGGGAGCCTATACTTCTACCCGCTGATTCATCAGCAGCCATTGCCTGGCCTTCCCTGTTCCTAACTTGGGTGGAGATGGGGATTAGGCACTGATCATGAGGTCTGTCTCTAGGGCATTGTCACTGTCCCTTGTTTCTACCATTCATGAGCAGCCTTTAAACCTTTACGGTTAATTTGAGTTTTTTTTTTTTTTTTTTTTTTTTTTGTATTTGCATCATTTCTCAAACAGACAGGAACACATGAATGTGATGTGTAATTTATTATTATTATTATTATTATTACTTGCCAAGCTACAACCTTAGATGGATAAGCAGGATGTTATATGCCCAGGAGCCTCAACATGGAAAATAGCCCAGTGAGGAAAGGAAACAAGGAGAAAAATATCTTAAGAACAGTAACATCATTAAAATAAGCAATTCCTATATAAACTACAGAAACTTTAAAAAAACAAGAGGAAGAGAAATCAGATAGAATAGTGTGCCTAAGTGTACCCTCAAGCAAGAGAACTCTAACCCAAAACAGCGGAAGACTATGGTACAAAGTAATGGCACTATTATTTCATGAACAGCAAATTTCATTAGATTCTGAAATCTGAACGCTTGTAATTAGGAACGGGCGTTCAGAGGGGGAGTGCTCTAACGTGGCATAAAACTCACTAAATATTTCATTAATGTCCACAGAATAAAGTCGACGGATTTTATGAATTCATCGACTATGAAATCATTTTCTATTGCGCAAAATGGATTTTCTTTATAGGATTTAGTGTAAAAGAGCTTTACTGGTGGAGAGAGAGAGAGAGAGAGAGAGAGAGAGAGAGAGAGAGAGAGAGAAATAGTGAGAGGGAGAGAGAAAGTGAAAGAGAAAGAGAGAGAGAGAGAGAGAGAGAGAGAGAGATCGTGAGAGAGAGAGAGTGAAAGAGAAAGAGAGAGAGATTGAGAGAGAGTGAGAGAGAAATAGTGAGAGAGATTTACAGAGAGAGTGAGAAAATAAAAGACTGAGAGAGAGAGAGAGAGAGAGAGAGAGAGAGAGAGAGTGTGAAAGAGAAAGAGAGAGAGATTGAGAGAGAGTGAGAGAGAAATAGTGAGAGAGATTTACAGAGAGAGTGAGAAAATAAAAGACTGAGAGAGAGAGAGAGAGAGAGAGAGAGAGAGAGAGATTTTGACGGCTTTGTGGCATATTCATAGTGAGAGAAAAGAACATCAAACAGTCATAGGAAAAAGGAAGTTATGTTTGTAGAATTTCGAAGTTACTGAACAGAAACAAGATGTTTCAGAATAAAAACATCAAATTAGTCATTGTTTATATCATAATAATTGTACAAATAATTAAAGATAGTAATTGAATATTAATTCTTCTGGTAAATATATAGTATGATCAACATGTTCGATAGTCTTACTACGATAAGAATAAAACTTATTAACTTGATAGATTAATTCAGAATTGTTCACTTGGAGAGCTTGAATACAACAAAGTAGTTTATTTATTATTCAACTCGGAAGTAATTGAATTTTCAATGCACGTGCAATGTCGTCCTTGTTATAACTTCCAGAACACGGAAAATTAATTGTATTTCCTCCTCTTGAGAAACTCATTAGTAGTAGTAGTTGTAGTAGTAACAATAGTTGTTGTAGTATTAGGTGTTGTAGTAGTAGTAGTATTAGTTGTTGTTGTTGCTGTTGTAGTAGTAGTAGTAGTAGTAGTAGTAGTGGTAGTAGTAGTTTTTGTTGTAGTATTAACCAAGCTACAACCCTATTTAGAAAAGCAAGATGCTCCAAGCCCCAATGCTCCAGCATGAAATGGCCCAAAGAGGAAAAGGAATAAGGAAATAGATAGATTATATATGAGTAAAAATGGATAAAGAATATAGAAATTTTCTAAGATTAGTGATAGATTTAGAATAGACCTGTCATATATAAATTATTTAAAGCGACTTATGTCAACCTGTTCAACAGAAACACATTTGCTGGAAGTTTGAACTGTAGAATTGAAAACAAGAATATTAATACAAAAAAAAAAAAAATAGTATATTGTATAGAAATATGTTACAGATATTGAAGAGACTAGATACTAAAATGAAAATTTATCTTCTCATTATAGACAAAGTAATTTTTCTAAAAGTACGTTTCAAATATTGATAAGACTACAGTAGATGCTAAAGGGAAAATATATTTTATCTCTATAGATAAAGTAAATTGTTTAAAACTTTAATTGAGTGAACAACAAATATAAATTAGTTCTAAAACCAATCGCCAGTTTAAAATTACAGAATATGTCTTAAAGTTTCATGAAGAATAATTGAATTATTTTTTTTTATACTGCTCCATGCTTTCTAAGATCTGTATAAAATTCCGTTTTGTTAACTTTGCATATGATATTGTAGTGTATACTTTTTCTTCAGTTAATTATTCTTTTACAAAACCTTGGAACTTATTTCATATATTCAAATTAGATTATTCACCAAATTACATTTCACCTTTTCACAAAGGCTAGAGCTAAACTCAAGCCCTGAGCCGGACCAGAAAATAGATTGAAATTTCTAAAAAGAAAATAAAGGATTTGCGATGATTACTTTAATTACACATACCATTTATAAGGTAATCAAAGATTTAAAGAGGACAGCCTTTCACGTTGACTTATCGAATAAGCAATAATTGAGTATCTGACCAACATAGGGAAATTATATATTTATTTATTAATCACTGTTTATATGTCAGGAAATTTCGAGATTCACTTCAAGAACATTAAAAGTTTTAACCATCATAATGGGCCCCTAGAGATTTAAAAAAAAAAAAAAGTAGAAGGAAGAGAAAACGATGGATTGACGAATTACGGAAGTTAGCGGGTGTAGACAAGCATAGAAAGACCATAAACAGACGCAAGTGGATGGGCATGTCTGAGTCCTTTGTTCTGCAGTGGTCTAGTAAAGGCTGATCAAGATATATATATATATATATATATACACCTATATATATACACCTATATATATACACCTATATATATATATATATATATATGTATATATATACTGTATATATATATATATATATATGTATATATATATATATATATATTGTATATAAATATATATACATGTATATATAGTGTATAAATTCTATCTATAAACAGTCATATATTCATATTTTTTTATTTGTATATGATTATAATCAAGTGTGAATGTGGGTCTCTCTCTCTCTCTCTCTCTCTCTCTCTCTCTCTCTCTCAAACACATTTTTATAGTCGACTGTCTTTCCATCCCGAAACGGTCCGGACTACCCCAGATCGTGGTCCTGACGGTCCGGGGTAAAACTTATTAATCCTGGATAATCCGTAGTATTACTAGTTTCAGTGTGACCTCAGCAAATTTGCTTGCACTATGAGAGGGATACACAGATTGAAGAGTTTGGTTATCAATAATTGTAAACGCGTATAAATCTTGACAAGATGTTATTTTACTTACGTTAGAAAGTTATTCTGTTAATGTGACTCTTGTTTCAGAGTTACTAGCATTAACAAAGGCAGTACTTTTTATTACCTTAATACTTCATTAATATCAACCTAATATGAGGCTCACTACTAATTAGCATTTTAAAAGTTCTTTTCCATAATGTGACCATATTATGGCCTGACCTTCCTAATCTTTCTAATACATACACTTCTCTGTTAAACAGGTTGACACAAGTCTTATTTCATAGTTTATGAATATCTATTTTAACGTCTTTACTGATCTTAAAATGTTATAAAAAAATATCTACTTCTCATATACTGTACAGTATAGGTGTTGTTTTATCTAATTTTCGGACTAGGTGCTTTCCCTGCTGGAGCTTTTGTGATTGTAACGTCCTGTGTTTCCTTGGCTCTGAGTAACAATCACGATAAAATATAATGATAATAACTGATTTTGTATCTTTCCTTTTACATGTTATGTGTTATTCTTATTTAAACTTTACAGTGACGTACCATCAGCCTTACTATTTTCACCTTTATCGTTCACTGACACAAATCAGATATTGGCTTTGCCGGAAAGTATTCCCATAATCACAAAGATAATTGTTTTGTCCATCAGCATAAGACTGAGGGAAAAGAAGATCTCTTGAGTGTACTCTATTGCAATTGTATAGAAATCCAATCCCGAAATAAGTGCTTAAAAATATCGAGCCACTTCTTTTGCCTTTGCACTTCATGTAGGCAACTTCTGGATAAGAGAATAATAGACTGTTATCAAGTTATACATAAAGCAGGATGTGCGGTTTAAAAGCAGGATTAAGAGGATATCCGGCAATAAATCACCAGAACAAGCAACGATGAGAGAGAGAGAGAGAGAGAGAGAGAGAGAGAGAGAGAGAGAGGAGAGAGGGGGGGGGGGGATACATTAGTAAGGGTTCTTTTTCAGACTGCTTAGCTTTTCCAGTTTTAATAACATTTTAATACATAAGAGATATTAATTATGATTAGTAGAATTGTGCGAATGATGCTCAATTAGAGTAATTCATACGACTGTGGTACTTCATCAAGAAACTCATCGCCAGAAAATATTAGAATATTTATTGATTCTTTACAAAAATATGTATCAAATGGAAGGAATCTATTGCAAGAAAATAAAACAATATACAAGAAGGAACATCTGAATAATAGATATCTCATTTCTAATGCAAGATTGAAAACTTCAAAAGATATTTTTAGCTTTGATACAAGGTTCTAGTCCCTCTGGTGTGAGAACACGTTAGCCAGCATCCAAAATTCATGATTGAGAACTTGGTGGGAATATTCTTACTCAAACATGAAGTTGTTTTATTTATATCCACTAAGGTTCCAGAAAAACATAAGGCCAATGACTTTTGACAGGTAAAAGTTATTCACAATGGTAAATGATTCATTTTTTTCTATCAGTATGAAAGTCTGCAAAATTATTTTTCGGATACCAGCTGGTTTCGAGTTTATATATTAATTATTGCAAGTGGTTTTGAAATATTGATTACTGTTTAGTTTATACTATGCTAAAAATATTTTGTGGTGAATCATTCAATATTCTCATATTTTCTGGCAATGATTTTCTAATGAAGTACCACTGATGTTTGAAGGAATCCAGGTAATAATAAGAAGCACAATCATATTAACCATAATCCAAATCTATTGTACATAAATTTCTTTTACCACTTTGGAAAAGCTAAAAACTCTGAGAAAGATCTAGGGAAATGCTAAACATGAACCCATAACTTATGTTGTTTTATTTTTAATGAAATGTAGCAGGTCCTTTATCCTTATTGTCACTTATTTATATCTTCTTCATTTGACCTGATTGGTCCACTGTATAACAGGGTTGGGAGCTCGAATCAACTTTCTCCCTCTACTTCTATTCCTTACATGTTCTTCCACCAGTCCTACCCACCCACATCCCTCTCACTATATCCATCCATCTGATCCACTGAGGCCCCCACACTCCTCCTCCTCCTCATCACTAGCATTTTCTTAACTCTCTTTATTGGTTCCACGTCGTCCTTTCTTATTATATGGCCATAGCATCTCA
>NC_090731.1:7033611-7053611 GCF_036898095.1 Palaemon carinicauda
GCTGAGATAAGTTTCTTGGCTGCGGGTAATCCGTCACTAAAGCAAGGTTGGTAGGACCCTCTTTTGTCCCTTCCCCCTCTATCTCCGTAATGGCCTAGCCATTACAGTACTGTACGTCGTTCTACATCTGGACCTAGAATAGGTTAGGATGTGGGATTGACTCAGGCCCTTGCCGGCCGGCAGAGCTGCCGGCCGGCAAGGGTCTTATATTTTGAGTGCTGCCCGGATCTCCCTTGGTCCCTCTTCCATGCCTGCCTGTAGAGCCAGACGGCATTGGTCAGGAAGCCTGAATTAGATTCTCCCCTTCCTTATATGCACTCTTTCGGATTGCCGGGCTTGGAGGTAGTGTACACTCTTATCCCGGCATCCATCCTATTTTCTTCTAGTGCTGTACCCGACCCGGCTGCCGGCCTATGAGGCCGGCAGCCGGGCGGGTGCAGTCCTCTGGTTCTTTTGCTGCCGACTGGCATCGGTCCTGTACCTTTGCCGGCCGGCTAATGTCAGCCCTTGTCTGCCGGTCACCAAGAGTGTGGCCGGCAGCTGGGTACTACCTTGTGTAGTTGCCGGCCGGCAATCATTGCCGGCCGGCATTGGCTGTTGCCAGCCGGCAATTGCTGCCGGCCGGCACATGCATTTGAACCAGAGTTCTGCCGCCTTATAGCTGTTAAGTAGTATACTTTAAAGCTAGTCATGGTGTGTGCCGGCCGGCAAGTGCCGGCCGGCACGTAACCTCCTATACTGTACCAGTATTCTTCAATATAACATATACTGTAAGAAGAAAACTATAGTATGGGTTTTGGTACAGCACTGTGTGTTCTAACACTTTTGTGTTTTCTTGCACAAGTCCTTTGCTGTTGCCCTACAGATAGGAAAGTGAGTTCTTTCCTGTCTATTATCCAGGATTTTAAAATCATTGCTTAGGTGTGAGCTCCACCTGTTTCCTCTGGAAACTTTGCATTGGTTACTCTAGAAGAGATTAACCATTTGATTTTATTATCTGGAAGGCTGCAACAATGGGTTGTGAGGGAAACACAAGTGTGTGTCTTTCCTTTCTGAATTGTTATGCTATACTATGCATATCCAGTGATACATAGTTCACTTGATACTCATGGAAATTTCTTCTCTTTACAGGAGGACCTTCCGAAGTGCGGAAATGTTTTCTGCAACGTCCGCAGCAAGAATTTCTGCGGACATGAGTTTTGTAGGAGACACGCAGCATGCGCTGTCTCCAAGGATGATCTCCAGTATTGGGACCCTCAGGTAAGTACTGTGTGCACTAACCTGATTACTGAGGCCTTTGATTCCCCTAGGACGGCGGAATCAAGGGATATAGCAAGGGAGAAGCTTCGTACCTGGGTAAGGAGCTTCCAAAAGAACACCTCTGGCCCTTATCTTCCAAGTGAGAAGATGAGGGCGTATCTTTTCCCTAAGGCATCAGCTGATGCTGTGATTCCCCTGCCTCAAGAGGAGATCCCCCAAAGTCAGATCCAGGTGGATGCTGAAGTCGCGGTCGCGATGCAAGACATCCAGTTAGATGACAGGATGTTTGACGTGGACGAGCGTTTGGAAGAAGACCTCCTGGCAGAAGGCCAGGATGAAGTTCAAGCCCCGGACTTGTAGAGGAAGAGGTCGACGAGGTGTCGGCTACTCCGGTTCAGATTCCGGAGCCTATTCCCTCAACATCGGCCGGTCTCCCAGTAGAGCTGGGACAGGCCCTCTCTTCTATTGTTGGAATGATCCAGCAAATGCAGAAGGAGAATCAGGAGAAGGCGGCTGCAATGGAACTGCGGATGCAGAGCCTTGCAGAATCACATGGGCCCCAGAAAAGGCTCAACGTGAAAGACCTTCCCTTGTGCTCAGATGCTAAACCATGTGTCCGGCTGAGGAAGGAACCAGCTTCAAAGGAGGAGACAGAGCCGAAGGAGGTCATAGTGATGGACCATACTAAGGCTCAAGCTCTGCTTTCATCCTCGTTGAAAGAGAGGGGCTTCTCTAACTCAAAAGTAGATGCATTGAGCAAGAAGCTCCCTTCCTTTGTGTCCTCTCCTGCTAGAGCCTTCCCCTTTTTACAGAAAGGGTTTGCGGCTGTACTAAAAGCAGTCGAGGCCGACAAGCCTTGCCCCTCCCTGAAGGAGTGTAAACCCTTGTCGCTGGCCCTACCTATGGACCACAAAGACTGGAAGGACGTCCATCTTACCTTCTCAGTTGGGAAGTTGGAGGCTGATATTGCCGGACGTCAGTTCGGCGAGGACCTCCCTAAGCTGTCGGACTTTCTCTTGCAGAGAGAGTTCGAGACAAAAGAAAGACTGGCTGCCTCAATGTCTCTTCAGACTACTCTTGAGACGATGGCAAGTGACCCCAAGGTCCATGAAATGTTCATGGTGGTGGCCAAGACTCATCTGGCCACAGTGACGAAGGACCTTTATGGCTTCGTCAAGGGGAGGAGAGCTTGTAGGGAGTTCGTGTTCACCTCGGCTACGGTGAGGCACGAGCCAAGGAAACTAATCTCCTCCAACATTTGGGGCAAAGACCTTTTCCCTACCGATTTGGTCAAAGAAGTAGTTGATAAGGCCGCCTTGGAGAATAAAAACCTTCTCCAGAAGTGGGGCCTGGCTATCAAAAGAAAGTCTTCCCCGGATGAAGGTCCTCAACCAAAGAGGAAGACTATGAGGACTAGGCTACCGTCTCGGCCAGCCAAGCCTTTTAGACAGCAACAGCAACTGCAATTGCCATTGCCTCCAGTGCCCCAGATCGTGGCACAAACCCCGACCACTTTTCAGTGGGTACCCCAGGCCGTGTCGACACAGTCCACGGCATTCACCCCATCGTTCGAAGGGCAGTCTACTTCCTTTCGAGCAAAGCCTAGAGGGGCAGCCAGAGGCTCGTCTGGGCGCCCCTCAAGGGGAAGGGGATTCAGGGGTGGTCATGGTCAGGGAGGCAAGACCTCGGGACGGCAGTCCAAGTGGGATGATACCGGTAGGAGGGAGACTTCTGAAATTTCGGGATCGGTGGACCTTCGATCCCTGGGCCCACAGCCTACTCAAGAATGGACTGGGCTGGAGCTGGTACAGCACTCCACCCCTGGGCCTTCGGGTTTTCCAACACTCCACCCCCGTTCTGGAGGAGTACGTTCAAGAACTGTTGGAGAAAAATGTGATCCGAAAGGTGAAGTCCATCAATTTCCAAGGGAGGCTGTTTTGTGTTCCCAAGAAAGACTCGGAAAAGCTCAGAGTCATTCTGGACTTGTCGCCACTCAACAAGTTCATAGTGTATTACAAATTCAAGATGCTAACACTGCAACACATAAGGACCTTACTGCCCAAGAGGGCATATTCCGTCTCTATAGACCTGTCAGACGCCTATTGGCACATTCCAATCAACCGTCGACTCTCCCCCTACCTAGGGTTCAGGCTACAACGAAGACTATACGCCTTTAGAGCCATGCCATTCGGGCTAAACATAGCCCCAAGGATTTTTACGAAGCTTGCGAGCGTAGCTCTCAAACAATTACGCCTAAAGGGAATTCAGGTAGTAGCCTACCTGGACGACTGGTTGGTGTGGGCAGCGTCCGAGACAGAATGCTTGCAAGCTTCCAGTCAAGTGATCTAGTTCCTACAGTACCTAGGTTTCAAGATCAACAGATAAAAGTCTCGACTTTCTCCATCTCAAAAGTTCCAGTGGCTGGGAATCCACTGGGACCTTTTGTCACACCGTTTCTCCATCCCGGCGAAGAAAAGGAAGGAGATAGCGGGTTCTGTCAAGAGACTTCTAGATTCCGAAAGGATATCAAGATGCGAACAAGAGAGGGTACTGAGCTCTCTCCAGTTTGCTTCGGTGACAGACCCAGTGCTAAGAGCACAGCTATAGGATGCAACCGGAGTTTGGAGAAGTTATGCAGCAATCGTGCGAAGAGATCTGAGAAGACCAGTTCCGCTTCGGCTACGTACTCTTCTCAGGCCTTGGTCCCAAGCCAGACTTCTAAAGAAGTCGGTTCTTCTTCAGCCACCTCCCCCGTCGGTGACGATTCACTCAGACGCCTCGAACGAGGGATGGGGAGGTCACTCTCATCGGAAAAAAGTCCAGGGGACTTGGTCCAAGCTATTCAAGACCTTTCACATAAACTTTCTAGAAGCTATGGCAGTGCTCCTTACCTTAAAGAAAGTTTTCCCGCATCACTCGATCCACATAAGGTTGGTGATAGACAGCGAGGTAGTTGTGAGATGCTTGAATCAACAAGGATCGAGGTCACCACCTCTCAACCTGGTGATGTTGGCCATCTTCCGATTTGTGGAAAAGAAGAAGTGGTACCTGTCGGCAGTTCACCTTCAAGGAGTCCGCAATGTGACAGTGGACGCTCTATCCAGGTTCACACCGATAGAGTTGGAATGATCCTTAGACGCAGGATCATTCTCCTTCATTCTGAATCAAGTCCCAGAACTGCAGATAGACCTCTTTGCGACGAAAGACAACAAGAAGTTGCCCCTGTACGTGTCCCCGTACGAGGACCCCTTAGCGGAAGCAGTGGACGTGATGTCCCTCAACTGGAACAGAGGGTCCAGGATTTATCTGTTCCCTCCTCACAACCTTCTGTTGAGGGTCCTCAACAAACTGAGATCCTTCAAGGGGGTAGCGGCAATAGTAGCCCACAAGTGGCCGAACAGCGTGTGGTTCCCCCTGGCATTGGAACTACAGCTGAAGTTTGTACCGCTACCAGATCCAGTTCTGACCCAGCGAGTCCAGAAGTCGACTGTCTGCGCTTCATTACAGAAAACCCGGACCCTGAAGCTCATGATTTTCTCTCCCTAGCGGTGAGAAAGCGTTTCGGGATTTCGAAAGCCAGCATAGACTTCCTAGAGGAATATAAGTGCAAATCTACTAGAAGGCAATATGAGTCATCTTGGAGAAAATGGGTGGCCTTTGTCAAGGCGAAGAATCCGCAGGAGATCTCGACAGACTTCTGCTTATCTTTCTTCATCCACCTCCATGGTCAAGGATTGGCAGCTAACATGATTTCAGTGAGTAAGTCTGCTTTGACAAGACCCATTCTATATGCCTTCCAGGTCGACCTAGGTAACGAGTTCTTTAATAAAGTTCCGAAAGCCTGCGCTAGGCTCAGACCTTCAGCACCTCCAAAGGCCATTTCATGGTCTTTAGACAAAGTTCTTCATTTCGCTTCTCTGTTGTGCAATGAAGAGTGTGCGTTAAAGGATTTGACACAAAAAGTTATTTTCCTATTTGCACTCGCGTCCGGGGCCAGGGTTAGTGAGATTGTAGCCCTCTCGAGAGAGGCAGGTCGTGTTCAGTTCCTGGATGGGGGAGAACTGAACCTGTTTCCGGATCCTACGTTTCTCGCCAAGAATGAGTTACCCACCAACAGGTGGGGTCCCTGGAGAATCTGCCCTCTGAAAGAAGATGCATCTCTATGTCCAGTAGAATGCCTAAAGGTCTATCTTCATAGAACTTCAGACTTCAAGGGTGGTCAACTATTCAGGGGAGAAACATCAGGCTCAAATTTATCTCTGAATCAACTCAGAGCGAAAATCACATATTTTATTCGCAGAGTGGATCCTGACAGTACACCCGCAGGTCATGATCCGAGGAAAGTTGCCTCATCCTTAAATTTCTTTAATTGTATGGATTTTGAACATCTCCGATCATACACTGGCTGGAAGTCTTCCAGAGTGTTCTTTCGCCACTATGTGAAGCAAGTAGAGGAACTAAAGAGATCTGTGGTAGCAGTGGGTCGCGGCGTTAACCCTACTGTTTAACTCTGCGAGGAACAGTGGTTTTAATTGGGACGATTAATTCCAGGGTGAGTGTGTAGTTACATACGGTACTACAAACTAAGTGAGGGCACTGAGTTGCCCATGTAGACTGTTCCATTTCCAAAGGTGAACCTAGCATAAGTGCAGACATGTGTGCCGAGCGTTTCTAACGCTAATGTCATTGATTTGTAATACAGACTTTTATGACTTTGATACCTCGGTATCTTAAAAGTGGCATTTAATGTGTTTTCTTTCAGATAAACAAGTTCTGTTTACTATCATACTTATGCTTAAAGTTTTGGGTTATCCTCTTCTTATATATAGATTATATATATATATATACATATATATATATATATATATATATATATATATATATATATATATATATATATATATATATATATATAATTGTGGTTAACCTGTCTGTTTATTGTCTGTCAATGAACTTGTTCTTGAGAACCTTGCGTCTCCTTCACCTGTGTCAATTTATTGGTATAATTGAGCATTCATTTTATGTACCTTATCTGGGATAATTCTAATAGAATTGTTCCTTTATGCTAGCTATGTTGCATTGGTTTATGCTTTCCCTTAACGGGAGGACCCCGTCCCATAAGGGGACGATGGCGGTTTTACTAGTTTCCTCCTATGCGGATATAAACCTTTGTCCAATACAAGTATTGTGCGGAGAACTGGTCGATATTTCATATTGACGCAGTGGTTCTTTACAAACTATGCTTTACTTAATATAGGGCGAGACCACTATATTAGCTTGCCTGGTATTCATACATAGGTATATGTACTCTTCGAGACTTTTCCAGAGTCTAGTAGGACTCTTCCCTGTAGGGGGCAGGAAGCTCTAACATGGTTTATAGTTAGTTGAAAAGATGTATAACGGTAACATCTTAGGTCTCTAGGTCTAGTCGACCGGGAAAAATTACATCCGGGGAGTACAGCACGTTCTGAGAATCCACAGATACAGTAATGCTCTGGTATACTTCCATCAGGACGACATGGCTTGAGCTCAAAAAACGGATTTTGAGCGAAGCGAAAAAATCTATTTTTGGGTGAGATGGCCATGTCGTCCTGATGGACCCGTCCTTGCCTTTCTAAGAAAGGGCTGTAGGACCCCTCCCTACATACAGTATCTGTAGCACCTCGTGTACGCTACAAGGAATACAGATGGCGCCAAGATTGGCGCCAGGCACGCTTACGAATCGGGAGATAGGGAGCCTTGGGAGCGGCTCCCCCTTTTTCTTTCCCGAATTCGTTTCTTGCCAATTGCCCCCTGCGAGACGAAATCTCTGTTCGGGATGCAGATTGCCATGTGGCGTGTCAAGAATACGTCCTCTGATATGTCGCGATATCCCTTTCAGGAGGGATATTCGCTCCAGGAGTTAGAATTCTGGTACCTTAAGGTAAATTCTCTGGTAATATCGCCGTAGTTGTAATATACCCTAGGAAGCTACCCTATAGGAACTTCCATCAGGACAACATGGCCATCTCACCCAAAAATAGATTTTTCGCCAGGATTGGCGCCAGGCACGCTTACGAATCGGGAGATAGGGAGCCTTGGGAGCGGCTCCCCCTTTTTCTTTCCCGAATTCGTTTCTTGCCAATTGCCCCCTGCGAGACGAAATCTCTGTTCGGGATGCAGATTGCCATGTGGCGTGTCAAGAATACGTCCTCTGATATGTCGCGATATCCCTTTCAGGAGGGATATTCGCTCCAGGAGTTAGAATTCTGGTACCTTAAGGTAAATTCTCTGGTAATATCGCCGTAGTTGTAATATACCCTAGGAAGCTACCCTATCGGAACTTCCATCAGGACAACATGGCCATCTCACCCAAAAATAGATTTTTCGCTTCGCTCAAAATCCGTTATATGGCCGGCCCATGTCCATTTCTTCCTTTTTTTTCTTATATATATATATTGTATATATATATATATATTATATATTATATTATATATATAATATATATGTATATATAAATATATATATATAGTATATATATTAATTCATATATATATACTCTATATGTATATATATACTCTATATATATATATATATATATATAGATATATATATATATATAAATATATATATATATATATATTATATATATATATATATATTCATATATATATACTCTATATGTATATATATACTCTATATATATATATATATATATATATATATATATATATATAATACTCTATATATATATATATATATATATATATATATATATATATATATATATATAATATGTATATATATATATATATATATATATATATATATATTATATATATATGCGTGTGTGTTGCGTGTGTGATTCTCGAAAGCAAATTTACTTTTGAGAAACATGTAAGGTCTGTGTCCTTCTCAATTGCACAAAAAATAGGCTTATTGAGAAAGTCTTTCAAGATTTCGGTGATCAATCTATTCTGAAGAAGTGTTTTAATTCTTTCATTCTACCTTGTTTTGAGTATTGTTCTCCTGTCTGGTCTTCAGCTGCTGATTCTCATCTTAATTTGTTGGACAGAACTTACGGTCTATTAAATTTCTTATTCCTGATCTAGATATTAATCTCTGGCACCGTCGTTCAAATCAGTTCATTATGCATGTTGCATAAGATTTTTCATAACTTTGACCATCCGTTTACATTCAGATCTCCCTGGACAATTCTATCCTGTTCGTAATACTAGGCAGGCAGTTATTCTAATAGCCAGGCCTTCTCCATCATGAGGCTCAATACTACGCAGTACTCTAGAAGTTTTATTCCAGCTGTTACCAAGTTGTGGAATGATCTTCCTAATCGGGTAGTTGCAGTAGAAACTTCAAAAGTTCAAAGTTGGAGCAAATGATTTTTGGTGACCAGGCGGACATGAGTCTTTTTATAGTTTATTTATGACATATTTGTTTTTGATGTTGTTAATAGTTTATATGTGACATGTCTGTTTTGACGTTGTACTTTTTTTAGAATGATTTATTGTTAATTTGTTCTCTTCATTTATTTATTTCCTTATTTCCTTTCCTCAACTGGGCTATTTTTCCCTGTTGGAGCACCTGGGCTTATAGCATATTGCTTTTCCAACTAGGGTTGTAGTTTGGATAGTAATAATAATAATGATAATATATATAAATATAAATACACACAAATACAAACACACACACCAAACATATATAATATATATATATATATATGTATATATATATATATATATATATATATATATATTATATATATATATATTATATAGTATATATATATATACTATATATATATATGTGTGTATATGTATACACTTATAGTTATGTATATGTATAGCATGTGTGTGCCATTTTGTGTGAGTATCGTTATGAATAACCTAAATATTCTGTTCGTAATTATAAGCTTTATCGTAAACAAAGATTTTATTACAACAAAATTCCTGAATCTTCTGGCTCTAAATTGATGGTTAGGATCAATGTATCTACAGTACCTTCATTTAATCATTGTAAGTTTGTTTATCTATTGAATGCAAGATTCAAGTAGATCGAGTCCATTCGGTTTCTATACTGTTACGTAATCTAGTAGCCAAGCACAAATAAAATCGTTAAATTACGAAGGAATCTTTATATATAAAAGTATATCAAGTCTTTTAACCAATGACCTCATTGCAATGCAACACAAAGGGTTACATTAATCAGGAATAATTAAAACTTTTCCATGGTAATCATTCCTACTTCAGGGAATGTTGCTCAGTGACCTACAATCCGATCCCTTACCTAATGGCTTGCTAAGTCTTGAACATATGTACAGGAACGATCATCAGAAAAAAAAAAAAGAGGAGAGATTGACGGGAGGAATTGTTCAAGACTATGCCGGCTGATGACTGTTTACCCATATGTAAAGGTAAGTAGTGTTACAGACACACAGTGTCAGACTGATTCATCAGCAACTTTTCAGGTAAACGAGACCTGAGGATTTAGAATGTTAGAAAATAATGCCCAACTCTTTAAGAACTGTAATTAAAAAGAAAGTTTCTCTTAGACACAGTCCTATGGAATGGATATTTCTTCCAAAAAAAAAAAACGTGAAAGTAAGGTTTCTCTTCTCATAAAAAGGTAAGATTGAGAGATACATGTTTTTTTGCAGACAATTGCCTGTTTAAACCATAAGCTTAGAGTTTATCAAGAACCAAGTACTCTGCTGGTAAAAAGCATCATATTTGGTGACTAAAGGGGCACTCAGTAGAGCGCAAACCTCCCGGCGGCAGCTTATTTCTTGACCTTTTTCGACCTTGACCTAGACCTTTGACCTTAACATATACTAATTGGCGTGGCTTTTCATACATTCAAATATGAACCAAGTTATAAGTCTCTGTGTAGGTAACTATACTCATTTTTTTTAAATGAGGCGCATTTGCACCGAGTCGCAGAGGTGCCCTTTTAGCTCGGAAAAGTTTCTTACTACCTGATTGGTTAGAATTATCTTGCCCAACGAATTAGCGAACAGGAAACTCTTCCGATCTAAAAGGGCACCCCTGCGATTCGGTGCAAATCTGCCTCACTAAAAAGAATTGACGATAACTCTTCCTATATAAAGTTCCATATCGAATCTAAGGTTACCCTATCATAAGAATAGATGGCTTTATGAGACTTTGATGTAATTTGTGTACAAATACAAATATTGTAAAAGGCACCAACATATTACATCAGAATATTTATGTGTGATTGCATATTGACGAAAAGTCTTTAGTTCACAACCTTGCCATATAACTAAAATTCCAGTATATATTACTCGAGAGTTCCGATTAATGAACAGTTATCAAGGATGAAATTGGTTTTGCCTGAATAAGCTTCACTTCCCCCTTTCCGAAGATAAAGTTGGCCAACTTTGTCTTGAAGTAGCTGCATAAATACATATTTATTCGGTGAACAGATAATTGGATGATCATGGAAAGCCGTATTTAATGTGTCAATTCCATAACTGCACAACTGGTATTTTATTTCCTGATGGGAAATCAAAGAAGATACAGTTATTTACACCACTATTGTACGCGACCGGTCAAAAATAACCACTAATTTTTCCGATAGATATACGCACACACGCACACGCGTACACACAAACATTCAACCTTTCCCACCCCAACCACCTTTCCTAGATAAAACTCTTCTCACCAGTCAGGGAATGGCTACTACCTCTCCTCCCTACCTGAGGGACGGGGATAAACCAAGTAGCTATACTTCATATGACTGGAAGAAATACTGTATATATATATATATATATATATATATATATATATATATATATATATATATATGTCTATATATATTTATATATACATATATATATATATATATATATATATATATATACATACATACAGTATATATATATATATATATATATATATATATATATATATATATATATATATGTCTATATATATTTATATATATACATATATATATATATATATATATATATATATATGTATATATATATATACATATATATATATATATATATATATATATATATATATATATATATATATATATATATATATATATATATGTCTATATGATAAATTTTGCACATTTTTACGTGTTTTTCATATTCAAATAAGCCATATATATTTATGATACATTAATATATATGGCTTATTTGAATATATATATATATATATATATATATATATATATATATATATATATATATACTGTATATACAGTCTATATATATATATATATATATATATATATATATATATATATATATATATATATATATATACAGTATATATATACAGTATATATATATATACTGTATATATATATGTATATGTGTGTGTGCTCGTGCGTGTGTGTGTGTGTGTGTGTGTGTGTGTAGCCAAACACTTGCACATTATTATAAAGTGGAGAATGTATACTATCCTTTATGGAGGACAACGCTCGATGTTGACAAAAACTTATGGAACTGTATCTTTGCAATGTAATTAGGTCTGCAGGAATGCTCATCTTGTGATTGGGATAAAGAAAATATTGTATTTTGTTCTTGTTTATAGTAATAGGTACTAATACGCTAACTTATTTATCTCTGCGAAATTTTATATTTTATCTTTCTTATAATAAACTTTATCACAAATGATTCTTGTTCAAATTGTACAATATGCTAGATTTGTCGATGAGAAGATCAATTAAAAAATCAACTATTGAACGATAATGAAGAAAAACAAGAAAATTTAAGAAAATGAGAAGCAAATTGGGTTTGCCCTTGAATAACAATCTGAATATAGTATAAAATAGAAGTTACAACAACCACAAAAAAACATGTGGCTTACTGAATTTAAGAGTACAGTAATTAACTTTTTCTTTAAAGAACATTCATAAAAAAAAATATATATATATATATGTATATATATTCTCGTGTTTGACTTCCAACTATAATTTAGATATAATGAAGTTTCCTTTTTGAAGGAATGTGGCACAAAATCTGAAATGTTTTATTGTAAAAACAGCTTAAAATATTTCCATTTCTAGTTAATCTATGAAACGTTTTGTTCCAGGTTCGTAAGGTTGTTAAACTTGCAATTATTAACCGAGTAATCTGTTAAATGAATGTAACATTTTAATATAACATATAAAAAAAACTACTTTTTTTTTACTTATTTGACATCTTTGAAATCCTTTCCTTTATTTTATTTGTATACAGTACCCATTTTAACTTCCAATATGTAAAGTGAACGAGCAACGAATGAGACCTTTTAAATATTACGATTCAAGTCTATAATAAGTAATGTTTCTCGTTACTGCAAAGAAAATAAGGCAATTCATGCAGTGATTCACTACTGAAGAAGTTTACATTGAGTTTCATGACTTCAATTGGGCAAAGTAAATCCTCGAATCAATGAAGAGGGCTCCGTTGTCTCAATGAGCTAACTAATTAAAAGAACGCTGCTCCTAAATGCTAATAAAGTGCCAAGATGAATTCCTAAGGATATTTGAGAGGACTCTAGAGAAAGGATCGCGCATAAAGATAATCTTGGATTTCAATTTAATGACACAAAAGGTTTGACATCTTGAAAGAAACTAAAGAGAGAGAGAGAGAGAGAGAGAGAGAGAGAGAGAGAGAGAGAGAGAGAGAGAGAGGGAGAGAGAGAGAGAAATAGTATATGTCTGCTTAAGAGTATATAGAAAACCCAAAACTTAAAACCCTTGTTGCTTATTTCTACAATAGAGTGAAGACAGAAATATCTAAATTAATATATATGAAATATAAATCTGTCAAATGTTTGTATTATTTCTAAAAGAAACTAAAAGGCATTTTTACCCTCTCGGAGTATCCTCGATTTCCTTGAAATAATTCATGATTAAATGATAACAAATTGCAGAAGCAAAACATGAAGATAAAAGGGCTGTCCTTGACGCAACTTGTTTCCTTGCAAAAGCTTTGGGATTAAGCATTGAATATTTATGAATAACTGAATCTTTTTCGAAGAATATCTATATATGGCGGAACAGATTTCAAATGAATGTGGAAAACATTTCAATAACAAAACAGGTAATTTATAATCTTTGGAATTGGTGATAGATAAATTAAACCAAATTAGAGGATCAGTTTGATCTAATAGTTAAATTACAAATCACCATTTTTATGATATTTATATACATATATGAACACATTTATATATATATATATATATATATACATATATATATATATATATATATATATATATATATATTATATATATATATATTTATATATATATATATATATATATATATATATATATATATATATATACAGAATGATATATATATGTATATATATATATATATATATATATATATATACATTATACATATATATATATGTATATATATATATATATATATATATATATATATATATATATATATATATATATATATATATATACAGTATATATATACATATATATACAGTATATATATATATATATATATATATATATATACACATGTAAATAAGTTTATATAGATATACATAGAAATATACAAGTGCATATATACTTATATACGTATATATGAGCATATTATATATATATATATATATATATATATATATATATATATATATATATATATATATATATATATATATATATATAATACTGTATATATATATATATATATATATATATATATATATATATATATATATATATATATATATATGTGTGTGTGTGTGTGTGTGTGTGTGTCTGTGTGTGTATCTAAATCAGATTCTGACTAATTAACAGTTTAGTATTTCAACTCATTATATGTTTATATGAAACCCATAATATCTAAATTTTAATCACATAGAGGTTATTTGCCAATTCTTCCAAATGAGAGCGTTTTAATATTAAAAAATGTTGACCTTCATCAGCTGATAACAAAAATTTATTACAGAGGCCATATAATTCATTCAAAGGAAATTAATTTAGTGAATATAATTGAAACGCTATCATTTGCGAATATCACTTTTAATGGATTATTTTCGAAAAGGTCCCTCGATAAGGATATAAGAGAAGCACGCCTACTATATAATTTGTTTACATATATATGTAAATATATATACATATGTGTATATATATATATATATATATATATATATATATATATATATATATATATATAAATATATATGTATATATATATGATAATATATATATATATATATATATATATATATATATATATATATATATATATATATATATACATATATATATATTAAGATATATGAACCACTCACAGAAATGCACTTTTATTATATATACAGTATATATATATATATATATATATATATATATATATATATATATATATATATATATATATATATATATATATATAGCTCAATTTGTTTAGTTCCTATGAGTTCCGATAGTCCTTAATAAATTATATTTCTAAAAATGTATATACATGCGTATATATACAGTATATGTATATATACATATATATGGATATATATATATATATATATATATATATATATATATATATATATATATGCATGTATATATATATATATATATATATATATATATATATATACATGCATATATATATATATATATATAGATATATATATATATATATATATATATATATATATATATATATATATATATATATATATATATAGCTTAATTTGTTTAGTTCCTATGAGTTCTAGTAGTTCTCAAAAAATTATACTTATGTATATATATACGTATATATAGTATATGTATATATACATATATATATATATATATATATATATATATATATATATATATATATATATATATATAGCTTAATTTGTTTAGTTCCTATGAGTTCTAGTAGTTCTCAAAAATTATACTTATGTTTATATACGTATGTATAGTATATGTATATATATATATATATATATATATATATATATATATATATATATATATGCATTTTTATAAATAAATATGTATATACATATATATATATATATATATATATATATATATATATATATATATATATATGTGTGTGTGTGTGTGTGTGTGTGTGTGTATGTACAGTATATACAGGTATATGTATGCATATATATAGTCATTTATATATATGGTATACTGGATTATATATATATATATATATATATATATATATATATATATATATATATATATATATATATATATCCATTTATGTGCATATATAAATATATCCACATACACACAAATACACACACACGCACATACACACACGCACACACACACACACACATATATATATATATATATATATATATATATATATATATATATATATATATATATATATATATGTATATATATATCCACATACACACATACATACATGCACACACTTACACACACACACACACACACATATATATATATATATATATATACACACACATATATATATATATATATATATATATATATATATATATATATATATATATATATATATATATATGAAGAGGGGAAAAATTAGTGTATATGTGCTTAATAGTATATAGAAAACCCCAAACCACCTAAAAACCCGTTGTTGGTTATTTCTATCATTGAAGGAAGAGAGAAATACATAAATTATTGTATATGAAATATAAATATGTTAAATATTTACATAATTTGTAAAAAGGAAATACTGGTCATGATAAGTTTTAACGGAATAAAAGTATCCATTTGACTTCAAAATTAACATGACATATTTTTGCTAATGTTGTTGTTGAGTCAAAATTCACAAATTGGACAAAACGGGTGAATTATAATGTCATCAACTTTTCCCCTCCTCGTAAAAAAAGAAAAAAATAAATAAATAAAAAGAATTAAATGCTGAAAGTTGAAGTTCCACCCTATTAAGGGATGGAACTGTAGGGACCGAGATGCAATTGCATGAAAAATTTTAATGCATTCGACATGGTTTTCGTATTCACCTACATATTTATATCAATTGTCAAAGAATTGTTCAAAGCATTTATGATCCCTAGAGCTATTATTTTTTTCTCATGTAATTGAATATAAAGGTATTTTTACCTAGAAATTGTTTTAGATAATTAATGCCCAGAACTTCGGGGTTTGACTCCTCAGGTTTGATATATAGAGCTTTTATTTGGTTTTACTTAGTAGTGGTAGCCTATTGGAAACGTCCCTGCCTGACGATATGCCGGACTGGAGTTCGAGTCCCATTCAAGCTCGATAATTTCTTGCAGTGTTTGAGGATGGGAGTTAGAGGAGAGCGTATAGATCTACCTGTTGTGTCCTCAGCAGCCATTGCCTGGTCCTCCCTAGTCCTAGCTTGGATGAAGGCAGGGCTTAGGCGCTGGTCATATTTATATATAGTCAGTCTTTAGGGCATTGTCCCTGTCCCTTGCCTCTGCCATTCATGAGCGACTTTTAAACGTTTAAACAGTTTTGTTTCCTATAATACATTATCAGATATTACAAAATACAGTATATTGCCAGTTTCAGGAAATGGTTTTCATATCCGTCATCTTCTTTCAGGTTCCTTTCAATATTCCACGCAAACAATATTTTTCCAATAAATAGACACTACATCTTTTGGTGCCAATGCTTCTAAAGTAAATTTTAAGCCGCTCTATATTAATGTGAGTTATATTTTATTGAATAATTTCAATACATGAAGGCTTCCCTTTGTAGCAATGGGTTTATTTTAATATAACCTTTTCCTGGTCTTTTGCTAGAATCATATACAAGCACTTCACATGATTTATATTATTTATTTGAAGATATACTCAACTATAGAGGTTTAGCATGAATTCTAAATTAATTACATTTCAGGAGCATTTCAGAATACGATCCAACGAACTTTAAAAAAAGAATATATATATATATATATATATATATATATATATATATATGTATATATATATATATATATATATATATATATGTATATATATCTATATATATATACATAAATATATATATATATATATATATATATATATATATATATATGTATATATATATATATATATATATATATATATATATATATATATAGTTATTTATATATACATATATATACATATATTTATATATACACATATATATATACATATATTTATATATATACACACACACATATATATATATATATATATATATATACATAAGTGTATATATATCTATATATATGTATATATACATATATATACAAATATACATATATATATACATATATATAAATATATGTATATATAAATGTATATATATATGTATACATACATATATACATATATATACACTTATATATAAATATATATATATATATATATATATATATATATATATACATATATATATATGCAGTATATATATTTATGTATACATACATATATATATATATACATATATATATATATATATATATATATATGTTTATATACATAAGTGTATATGTATATATATATACATATATATATATATATATATACTGTATATATATATATATATACATATATATATATATATATATATATATATATATATATATATATATATATATATGTGTGTGTGTGTGTGTGTGTGTCTGTGTGTGTGTGTGTGGGTGTGTGTGTTAACGCGCATAGAATTCCCTATTACCAGCACTGTATTAGAGAATAGCTTCTGTTACCAGGCGTCGATGGTGGATTGGATTAAGTAAAATTGAGTATAGGACTATGAATGTCAGAGGAAAAGCCTTCTCTTATTAGATAAAGGATACAAATTCCTGATTAGCGAAACCGTAAACACATCATGCATTAACCATACAACCCACAAATAGCGAAGCCAAGAAACACAACATGCATTTAATGTCAATTTTTACAAATAAAGGTAGTTAATTAGGAAGATAATAAAGAGAGGAGAGTTTACTTTACAAAGGATGGTGCCAGGAAATATATGTCAAATTCATCGTCATCATTATCATCATTGCCATCAATTAAAAAGAATTAGATAAGAAGGCCAAGATATTGGAATAATGTAACTAATAAGCAAAATTACGAAAAAGCACAATTGGTGAGGATAATAATTAAGCTCTCCTGAATCAAAGTTGAGAGTCCAAAATGGATTACATTGGAAACTGAGAACCTAAGAGATTAAATATTCTTATAACTCGTACATGTACACTGTTCAAGAAAACTTAATTTTGATTGGAAATTCTCCGTAAAAACATAATGTTCTCAGCCGTATTTGAGT
Organism: Palaemon carinicauda; assembly: GCF_036898095.1. Taxonomy (NCBI): domain Eukaryota; kingdom Metazoa; phylum Arthropoda; class Malacostraca; order Decapoda; family Palaemonidae; genus Palaemon; species Palaemon carinicauda. The sequence continues at coordinate 7,052,088 of NC_090731.1, forward strand.
AAAATATAGGCGACCGTAATTTTTTCCCTACTTTGTTATTATCTTTTACGGGTCGGTTACTGTAATATCACCCTTTCACGCCAATATATCCGTTTTAAAAACGGTAAATGCCTATACTCATTTTTTTTTTTAATGAGGCGCATTTGCACCGACTCGCAGCGGTGCCCTTTTAGCTTGGAAAAGTTTCCTGCTATTTGATTGGTTAGGATTATCTTGTCCAACCAATCAGCGGGCAGGAAACGTTTCCGAGCTAAAAGGGCACCCCTGCGAATCGGTGCAAATCTGCCTCGCTAAAGAGAATTGACTATAGCAACATTTATTTCATGATTATTTACCGTTTTTTACGGCAAATTTTTAAAAGTATACAAACAGCAACAAGAACAGGAAGAGAAACGACACAGCTGGACCGAGAACTATTTACTGACTGAGAGAATTGGAGAAATTCATTTTGAAAATTGTAGGAATGAGGTTTAAATAGAAAAAAAAGAAAGATAATAAATATAATATATCAATAAAAGTAATGATAAATATAAGGAACGGTAAAATAAAAGAAGACACGAAGCCTAAAAATAAAATAAAATTAATGTTACAGACAAGAAAGAAGGAAAAATATTTATTCTAAAGACACAAGTCTCCTTTGTATATGTGCGGCGACTTCCTAATGTAAGGATGGGTATCAAAGAGAAATCATACAGCCATTACACTCGTTTTTAAGAGAAAAATAACGACATGGAAACTACACAAAGGGATATAAAACAAGTAGAAATTAGTATTAAAGACACAAAGAGGGAAATGGAAGAATCAATTGATATAAAAGCAAGGTGATTATAGACAAAATAAGTGTAATGAAACATTTCTTTCGTAACCGAACCAGAAGTGAAGATATTTTGCAAGATCAAGATTATCCAAAAATGTTAGAAATCAAAGTGATTACATTATGTCATAATGGAATTATAAATGTAATCGATGCACATTTGGAAGAAGAAATGAAAATCTTACAACGACAGACATCCAGCCAGAGACATCTACATACTAACACTTTTTTTTTTTCTTTTTTTAAGGGAAGTTAGTCTTTATACTATTTAACTCGGCCAAATAATGATAAACACAGTAAAAATACATAAAGCCATTAATACTTAATATCATTAAAAATTTATTGGACAGTAAACATAACTTTTTTGAAAAGGAATTTAAAAAATTTAAAATTTTGATACCCGTTAATTGGAAAAGAACCTAAACGTGTTTGACGGAAAATGAATCAACATATAAAGGTGACGTGAATTTCTTTATATAGTTTATATACGAAAGATCTATCTTAATGTTGCTACTGTTCTTGAAATATGTTATTTTAAAAGTTATCTTCTTCTCTTATAGTTGATTCATTTTCTTATTTACTTTTCCTTGTTGAAGCCCTTGAGGTTATAGAATACTACTTTTACAACTAGGGTTGTAGCTTATCTAGTAGTAGTAGTAGTAGTAGTAGTAATAATAATAATAATAATAATAATAATAATAATAATGATA
>NC_090731.1:7061111-7066111 GCF_036898095.1 Palaemon carinicauda
TGTTGCACTAAACTGTATCCAACAACATACATCATATCCCAACAGACAAACTGTGGGCGAAGAGACCCTTTGCAATCCTGTTGACCTCTTAACTTTTACGTGGATTCAAACTTACATCCTTTGAATAACTTTTCCTAAACATTGATCATGCACTTTGCAGGATTTTCTCTTCACCCTCCTCCCGAGGAGTCGGAATTCTATTCACGTCATACAGCTACACCAAATCATGCCCAAAACGCATTTTCTTTTCATGTGTATTCAACAACCAGCTTCACTTGGAAAATCAACTTCATCGATTTTCGTCTTCTTTCTGTTTTCTGTGAGATACCTTGCTAGTTCTTTACTTCACCTATTCTGTGAGTCTTTTTTGTTATCCTTCTTTTGTTTATTATATCTATTCCCATATTCCAACACTAACCTGGGTGGGGATACCATTATGAGGTGAAAGGGTTTGCGTATCGCCATGATCAGCAAAGCTATACTAGCCTGGGACACCGGTAGGCTGTGAGCTATCAGACGAAAATCTCCCACCATCACCAATTCACACTGGCGTACGCGGTGATGAAAACTGGTCAAACCAAATGCAGGATTTGATAAGTCTATGGCTTTTTTTTCTGCAGTGGACTAGAAACGGCTGCATGTGTTGCTGCTGTTGTCAAACATTAATCAATTAGGCCTAAGTCTCCATCACCAACTTCAGCATTCACTAGTATATCCATCTTTTTTTTCCATCTAAGTTAAGAATCTTGCATTTCCTCTCTTTTGCTCTTATTTTCAAGTTCTTTCACCGGATTCTACAATATCTCTTCACTATCCCTACTTTTTAAGGGACATCTCCAAATATCAATCATTTCACACACTGTTATTATTATTATTATTATTATTATTATTATTATTATTATTATTAGGCCCTGCTGCTTCCTCCGGTGCCTTAGATGACCGCAGAGGTAGCAGCAGTATGGGATTCTGCATTATGAAGCTTCATCTGTGGTGGATAACGGGGGAGGGTGGGCTGTGGCACAATAGCAGTACCAGCTGAACTCGTTTGAGTCCCTTGTCAGGCTGGGAGGAACGTAGAGAGTAGAGGTCCCCTTTTTTGTTTTGTTTCATTTGTTGATGTCGGCTACCCCCAAAATTAGGGGAAGTGCCTTGGTATATGTAAGTATGTATTATCATTATCACCAGCTAAGCTACAAACCTAATTAGAAAAGCAGTATACTGTAAGCCCAATGGCTCCAACGGGGAAAAATAGTCCAGTGAGGAAAGGAAACAAGGAAATAAATAAAATACAAGATAAGTAACATGGTTTCAACATGGAAAAGTAGCCCAGTGAGAAAAGGAAACATGAAAATGAATAAACTACAATAGAAGTAATGAACAAAATATCTTAAGAACAGTAACAACATTAAAATAGACCTTTCGTATAAATAAAGTATACAACTAAAAAAAAAAAAAAAAAAAGGATAAAAAAGTGTACCCCTTTTTCAAGGGATCAAAATTAGTATATAATTTGTCATGCTTTTTAAACGACTTATAAACGTATTAAGAATCCTATTAAAACTTCATTCAAAAATTATGATTTTAATTTCTTCATTTAATTATATAATTTTCAGTGAAAGGGGGAAGAGAGAGAGAGAGAGAGAGAGAGAGAGAGGAGAGAGAGAGAGAGAGAGAGAGAGAGAGTTACAAAAGTCACGTTCGTCTACGATTCTTTTTTCCCCACTGACTTTTTGAATGAAATGCAAACATAAATTAGTTTAAAAGCATTTTAAGCTTCAGTCATAATATATATATATATATATATATATATATATATATATATATATATATATATATATATATTTATACATACATATATATACATATATATGCTTATATATATATATATATATATATATATATATATATATATTTATTTATTTATTTATACATACATATAGATACATATATATGCTTACATATATATATATATATATATATATATATATATATATATATATATATAGACATATATATATATATATATATATATATATATAGATATGAAGTAAAATACTAAATCACGCAAATATGAATAGACTCGTTCCTGAGATATCTCTGACAGACAAAATACTTTTTGAAGGAATAAAATCTCTTTCACGAAGACAAATCACATAACAAAATCTAATCGTGTTTAACGAAGACTGCATATTCTTTCGAAGAAACACAATAGAAGAATGGCAATGTTGTTTTCGATGACAAAATCTGATGAAGAGTTCTAAGCGAGAAGATATCAGACGTAGTAACCAGGTTTTCTCTTTAATTTTCCATCAGAAAACGCAGTCGAATACTCTCTCTCTCTCTCTCTCTCTCTCTACTTTGATCATATCCATAGGCATTATCTATTCCTTTTTAGTGTTGCTCTCATCTTTTTCTTAAACTACTCTTCTTTCAGTGCTGTTAGTTCTCTCTCTCTCTCTCTCTCTCTCTCTCTCTCTCTCTCTCTCTCTTTCAATCATATCCAACAGCATTATCAAATTCCCTTCTAGTGATGCTCTCAAATTTTTATCAAATTCGTCTTCTTTAGGTACTGTTAGTTCTCTCTCTCTCTCTCTCTCTCTCTCCTCTCTCTCTCTCTCTCTCTCTCTACTTTGATCATATCCAATAGCATTATCAATTCCTTTTTAGTATTGCGCTCATCTTTTTGTTAAATTATTCTTCTTTGGGTTCTCTCTCTCCCTCCCCCCCCCCCTCTCTCTCTCTCTCTCTCTCTCTCTCTCTCTCTCTCTCTCTCTCTACGTTGATCATATACAATAGCATTATCAAATTCCCATTTAGTTATGCTCTCAAATGTTTATTAAATTCTTCTTCTTTGGGTACTGTTAGCGCTCTCTCTCTCTCTCTCTCTCTCTCTCTCTCTCTCTCTCTCTCTCTCTCTCTACTTTGATCATATCCAATAGCATTATCAAATCCTTTTTAGTGATACTCTCATCTTTTTGCTGAAATATTCTTCTCTGGGTAATGTTAGCTCTCTCTCTCTCACTCTCTCTCTCTCTCTCTCTCTCTCTCTCTCTCTCTCTCTCTCTCTCTCTCTCTCTCTCTCTCCTTCGCTTCTTGCTATTTGTACATTTGAAATTTAATTGCCTCTGAAAGAAGGTAAAACACGATAAGACTCAATTTGCAAAGATATATCTTTTTTTTTTTTTTTTTTATTCAGCAATAGACATAAGGATATCCAATTATTCTAATCACATGACCAATTTCAGACCTGCAATTGATACGTCCAATGAAGTATAGAAATATTGCATGTCGGTTTCCGTTATAATGCAAGACGTCTTTTCAATACTTTTGCGTGACTAGCATTGCTAGGTTTTTGTGATACAGAAATCCCCAGTGGAAGCGTAAGCTTACTCGATATTGGACCTTTTTTTTCTTTTCTTCATCCCTTGGGAGACCTTGTGGTCTTTCGCAAAGTAGGTTACGATAAGGTTAAAGCTGCTTAAAATTCTGCGTACTAACCTTTGTTAGGGCTCATAAGGAGTTAGCTCTCGGACAAGCTTCCTAGATACAGTAAGGCCATTGCTTCTTTTTTAACATTTTGAGACTTTTGTTTCTTAGCCTTTGTTACTGGAGGTGGTTTAGATGTTGAAAATATACATATCTTTTTGGACATCTTCTTTCCTATGGGTTCTGGACACCCATTACTTCTTAGTATTCAACAGATCCCATTTTGTCTCCTGTTAAGAAGAGACTACAAAAATTAAGGCAAATTTTTTAGTCCTTGTATATTCTGCTTTGAACTTGAAGTTTTATAACGTAATTTCTGTATAAAGCCAGCCTGACACTTGCACGAATTTGTCGCATGCATTGTTACAACTCAAGTCGTGAACTGGCGTGAACTCGTCGTGAGCTGGCGTGAAGTGTTCGTAAACCCGTCGTGACATCGTGGCATGTCGTGACGAGAATTTTGAAATGTTCAAAATTTTGGTCACGACAAAATTTCGTGACCGGGTCGTGAAATATGCGCGAACTCGTCGGGACGATGCGGGAAGTGCGCAAACTATGCGTGAACTCGTCATCCCAGTTTGTGTCAATGTGGACAGGTCAGCTGTGATTCTGAGGTAATTTTTGTAGTCCCTTTGATCTTCCAGTTCGTGCCACAAAATGTCACGACTTGCCACGACAAATTCGTGGCAAAAAGTCGTGCAAGTGTCAGGGTACCCTATGTTACGTTATAATCCAGTACATCTGGAACTGCTAAAGTCTCTCTTACCGTTAAACTGCCTCTTTTCATAATATTGTTTTGAGACGGACGGTGCAACACTTGGCACTAAAAGATAATAAATAGTCTATTTCAATGCACATTGAGGTTGTGGTGGTCTATTGAAAACATCCCTGCCTGGTGATTACCACCGCTCAAGCTCAATAGTTTCTTTATTGTCTGCAACCTCACCATCCTATTGAGCTAAGGAGGAGTATAAATGGGGTTTTTGGTTGTTTTTGCTCTGTAAATAATCCCTAACATTTTAGCAATGGAACCTAGCAAAGCTATATCCATTAACTACATTTTGGTCAATGAACTCTTTATTTACGTATATGCAAACTTTTCTAGCATTCAAAAACCTTATCATATAATGTATAATATTTTATAAAATATTTAAAAAACATTTTGCTATTCAGTTCATCTGGTTATCCAAGATTTCTGTAGAGAGAGAGAGAGAGAGAGAGAGAGAGAGAGAGAGAGAGAGAGAGAGAGAGAGAGAGAGAGAGAGACTATCAATGAAATGCCAAAAATTCTACCGTACATGTATTGCCCTTTGGTCTACTTTCAACTTTTGCCTACATTCAACATCTAATATTTATTTCCCAGATGGTAACATGGAGGTAAGTAGAGGAGAGTCTGCAGCATAATCGGTTCCCAGATATCGGGAAAAGCTTTCTCGAGATCGCTATTTAGCGAACGAGTTTGTGGTAAACGCCATGGCGTTTAAATATTTTACATTCGTTCACAAGCACTCGTA
>NC_090731.1:7071111-7086111 GCF_036898095.1 Palaemon carinicauda
AGTTAATTCTAACAGTCAGGCCTTCTCCATCATGAAGCTCAATACTACACAGTATTTTAAAACTTTTATTCCAGCTGTGACCAAGTTGTGGATGATCTTCCTAATAGGGTAGTTTAATCGGTAGAACAAAAGTTGAAATTTGCGGCAAACTTTTCTATGTTGAACAGACTGACATAAGTTTCTCTTTATATTTTTTATATGAAAGATTGTTACTGTTCTTAAAATATTTTATTCTAATCTTTTATTTCTCTTCAATCAGTTTTCTTATTTCCTTATAATTATTTACAAATAATAATAATAATAATAATAATAATAATAATAATAATAATAACAATAATAATTGGGAATGAGTTTATAGCAAAGAATCAACACTGTTAGCATATTTTTGGTAAATTTATCAAGTAGGCTTATCAGTATTTCATTATAATCCATGTGTACAAATTGTAATTGCTCACAAAAAATCGTGCCTAAATGTTATTTTGTTATTGCTACAATCTGCTGACAGATGGCAGGAGATCGCGTCAAGTGCCTTTTCATTTATGATTGGGCTTACGATTAGCTAAGAACAAGTTTGCTGCGGAAATTAATGTATTTTGGTTACATTTGGGGTTTTTATTTCTATGACTGAGTTCCAACTCTTTGCTTTTAGAATATTGGGATCAGCGCTATATATTTTTGTAATACATATTATCTGTATTTCACATGTAATTACCATAACTTAGAGAATAAAATCAGAACTATAATATTATTGTTGTTATGAATATTTGATGCATAATTAAAAAAAAAAAAAAACTACCATGAAAGTATGTTTTAGTAATCACACACTTCTCCAAATTTCGAATAGAACCCGAGTGTTTCTACTTTTGCCAAAAAATGGAAGCACACGTCTTAGAAGGTTCCAGAATGCAAGGATTAAAAAGCTCTACATATTGTTTATTTTCATGGCCAATAGATGGCCTTACCAGTATAGTACCAAATTGCTAATTATCCCCATCATCCACTCATAATTTTTGTTACTTCATTTCTCTTGCTATTTTGGGCACAAAATTGATATAAAACATACGCACGTGAACTTTAGGTTCCTCGTTGTCTGGCCACAACTTAATTCTTAGGAAATTACAAATGTCATGATAAATGTCACAGAAATATTTCTTCAGCAAACAATCGTTAGTTCAATTACGTTTGGGGGTCGCGGGTGGGGGTCGCCAGATATGCCACATATATTGCAATCGGTGAGTCAATCAAGTAATTACACAGTTATACGATATAATTTTTAATTACCTTTTTATGAAATCAAAAGCTAATTTATGTTTCAAGGCATGTCATGTATTATTAGTAGATACTACGTAGAATAACAATATTGTTACACTCCGAAAGGCATGATAACACAGACACCCTTTAGCTCCCTCCCATGAATCGTAACGAGTTTTACTTTCGGGCCAATAGATGGCATCAGAGGCACCTTGCCACAACTAATATAGTCAATTATTTGACGACCACGTGTGACAAAAAAGTGTGGTAGGAAGGTAGGGGCTAGAGAATTGGTAGTTGGTAAATTGTCCAACGATCGTTGTCTTATTAGGAATGAATATTTTTATCAAAAAATGGTGTGGTTTTTTCATATGCTATCGAAAGCAACCTGAGTTTACTTATGAAAGTGTTTAATATTTCCTTTCTTCATCAGAACACATGGATAGTAAGTCATGTCCCTGTACAAGTGACCAAGATAACAATCATCAGCATAGTTGAGGTTGGTGGGACGAGTTTAGGACAGCGCTGCCAAATGAAATTTTCTTGAATAGTGAATATTAGTAGTAATTGCAGACTCAAATCATTTAAGTGCTAATACTTATATGCTAGAAGGTTCAGGACTATGGTGTAATTTGATATTCTTATAATCAGTCTAATCAACATAGACAAATCAAATAAGGAAAAAGAAAATGGGCACATTTCTGTGTCTTCGCCAACGCTTGACAGTGTTGCGTCATCCACCTGCGAATTTGTGTTTATTAATAAGGGCGTTCTAGAGTGTAAATCAGTTATAAAATAAACCTTATCATCATTTCCTTGGTATATATATATGCATGTTAGTTAAGCTTTTTGTTGGTTCAATTTAGGTGAAAAGAATCTCTGCAAATGAATCGGCACAGACGGAGTATACTTATAAGAAAAAGAGCCAATGTTCATTCATATAGGTGAAGTATGGATGTTGCATTGAGCTATTAACGTTATATGACAATTATTTGTCAATATCTATTGTTATTAGTACGAATGCTTTTAAGGAATTTGGTTCTGGGCATAGATTAGAAGATGATAGTTTGTAGAGACACAAATGTAAGCATACATAATGACCTCGTGATTAATGAGAATATAAATAAAGTTTTGCTTTGTAAAAAAGTTTGCTTCAAAGGAAGGGTTTCTTCTGTAACAATATAAAATACAGTTCAAATCATTGCCAATAATACAAATTTTCTTTTTATTTTCTTTTATATTTTAGAGGGAAAGGTTAACAAAGATGATAGGTTGTTCAATGTCAATCGATATTTTTTCAAAGTATTAAAATGGTATTTTTGAATTAGAAATGGGAATAGAGGTTAGGCTGGTTTGAACAGGCAATTGTTTATCCTTATTTCTATAGGTCATAGATTCCAGTACTTGGCCAGGCAGAAATACTTATCATTAAAGAAATTTCCTAAGCGTTTGAAATTCCAATGCAGAGCGAATTGTATATTAAGGTTATTTGTAACCTATTTAAAAAAAATATTATATATATGTATATATAGGTGTATGTATATATATATATATGTATATATATATATATATATATATATATATATTTATATATATATATATATATATATATATATATATACAGTATATATATATATATATATATATATATATATATATATATATATATATATATATATATATGTGTGTGTGTGTATATATATACATAAATACATGCACATATATATATGTATATATATGTGTGTGTGTATATATACATATATATGTGTATATATATACATATATATATATATATATATATATATATATATATATATATATATATATATATGTATGTATGTATATATATGTGTGTATATAGATACATATATATATATATATATATATATATATATGTGTGTGTATAAATATATATATATATATATATATATATATATATATATATATATATATATATATATATATATATATATGTGTGTGTGTTATATGTGTGTTTGTGTGGAAGTGAATATATTTATATATGCATGGATGCATGTGTCTGTTTAGATTAATCAGAAGTAATTTTTTATTCACTGGCATCTCATTTTTAACGTCATCATCACATTTATGTTTAAGTTATGAACATTTAATTAGAGAGCCACTATAGTAAAGGTTGCACCAGATTATAACAAGAAGGATTTAAAGATTGTGATGTTTTGTGTTTTAGGGAGAAAATCATTATACATGATAATGAACGTCTAAAGAATGTAATACCGAGAAATTAAACCCAGGAAATTAGCTATATGTAATAGCATAATTGGTTTTGCCTTCTTATACAATTATGGATATCTTCACTGATATGAAAAATAAGGAATAATATTAACGACACATGTTAGTTCAATGTTGAAGAAAATAATGATAATAATGATAATAATAATAATAATAATAATAATAATAATAATAATAATAATAATGAAAATTATTATTATTATTATTATTATTATTATTATTATTATTATTATTATTAGCTAAACTACAACCCTAGTTGGAAAAGCAGGATTCTATAAGCCCAAGGGCTCCAACAGAGAAAAATAGCCCAGTGAGGAAAGGAAATAAGGAAATGAATAAACTACAAGATAAGTAATGACCGATATAAAATGTTTTAAGAAAAGTAATAACATTAGAATAGATCTTTCATGTACAAACTATAGAAACTTAAAATGACAAGAGGAAGAGAAATGTCAGAAAAGTGTGCCTGAGTGTACCCTCAAGTAAGAGAATAATAGTCATTCATTAATTAAGACAAAAATTCCGTGGAACAATATAAGTTGTAGCGAAAAATCCTTTGTTCTCAACAATGCCGGATAATTTATTCTCATTACAACATAATAAGATTTAGAGCCTTAATAAGATCACTGTTGTATATAATTTAATATTCCATAAATCTTGCATATATTCGGAGCAGTATGTAAATGTGTTTTTTGACCTGATCATGCCTCTTTAAAGGTTTAAAGGCCGCTCATGAATAGCAGAGGTAAGGGACAGTGATATTGCCCTATTAAGCAGGACAATGCCCTAGAGACTGACCATATATACATATGATCAGCGCCCAAGCCCCTTCTCCACCCAAGCTAGGACAAAGGATGGCTAGGCAATGGCTGCTGATGACTCAGCAGATAGACCAATAGGCCTCCCCAACCCCCCCAACCCCATCCTTAGCTCACAAGAATGGTGAGGTTTCAGCTACCAAAGGAACTTACGCGTTTAAGCGGAAATCGAACCCCAGTTACGGACGTTACCACATCAGCCACCACAAGCCTCTGCAAGATATTTTTTTTTGCTTATAAAGACTTTATTAAAAAAAAAAATTAATGTAGAACTCGTGGGATTATGAGTTTTTGCCAAAGAACTTGGAGAACATTATTACAATTTCATTATACGAGGAATCCTTGAAAATCCTCTTAAATATTTCATTAATTTCTTAAAGGTCCGTGAGATCTACCAGGTGTGACATTTACCCATAAGATATGGATCTATAGTACACCAAAGCTTGATATTTTACAGAAGTAACTTAATTTGTATATATATATATACAGTATATACCTATATATATAGATATATATATATATATATATATATATATATATATATATATATATATATATATATGTATATCTATACATATATATGTATATATATATACATATATATATATACATATATATATATATATATATATATATATATATATATATATAAATATATATATATATATATATATATATATATATATATATATATATATATATATTTACATATATATATACATACACATGTATATTATATATATATGTATATATATATTTATACATACATATATATATATAAATATATATACATATATATATATATATATATATATATATATATATATATATACACTTATATATATGTATATATATATGATAAATTTTGCACATTTTTACGTGTTTTTCATATTCAAATAAGCCATATATATTTTGATATATTAATGTCTGGATTCTCTTAACGACCTCGGGATCAGAGCCCCAGGCGAAATCTCACAAAGACAAGAGCTTGGCTCCGGCCGGGAATCGAACCCTGGTCGGCAAGCTTATATAGACAGTCACTGTCTATATAAGCTTGCCGACCAGGGTTCGATTCCCGGCCGGAGCCAAGCTCTTGTCTTTGTGAGATTTCGCCTGGGGCTCTGATCCCGAGGTCGTTAAGAGAATCCAGACATTAATATATCAAAATATATATGGCTTATTTGATGTATATATATATATATATATATATATATATATATATATATATATATATATATATATATATATATATATATTTATATATAATTGATAAAAATCTGTCGTTATGTGACGATAGCTTGAACTATGCAATGAAAAAAATTATAAACAGAAAAATTAGTCAAGTCTTCTTTCGTTAGAGATATTAATGAACTTGTATTTTTAAATGATTATGTTTATTACCAGATTAGTACCCGAGCTATTTTGGAAGATGAATTAATTTCAAAGTCTAGTGTAAAAAATACTTTGGAGATATTTTGAAAAAGTTTAGTTACGTTTCATTGATAATTAATTAATTGATTAATTAGTTGATTATTTAATTATTTAATTAATTTTTCAACTAAGGCTCCATTGATATTCATTTTATCATTTTATGGGGAAGTAAAGAAGATTTGTCTGAAAAATTAGTATTACAAGTTTCGTGGCATAATGTTTTTTGTTCAAACTAGCTTTGGCATTCCCTGAAATGTGATAAATTTTAAAGTGCTTGAATATTGTCAAATAATTCATAATATATTACTGAACAAAAATATAAGATAAAATTACAAAAAAACAAAGAAGATCATTATGTATGTAACGTAAAAACTAAGAGCAAGAAACAAGTTATCTAACGACTGTATTTTTTTTTTTTTTTTTTTTTTTAGAATAAATGGAGTAAAACTTCTATCATGTAGAAGGGATTGAATTGAAATCTAAAATTAAATTCCTGTTAAGAATGGAATGACATTCTCCAGATATTTAATCGAGAACCAAATAGACAGACAGCTATCGTTATCAAAATAATTTTCTGATTTGGAACATATTAGTCTTTGACATTCCAAGATGCCTTAATTAAACCAAACAATTTTATAAGTTCATAATAGAATGACTTCATAACTTCTTAAATCAACTTTTGAGACGATTTATTGTGTTGTGTGAATAGTCCACAAATCCATTGAAATAGTAACAGAACGGTAGTTTCTTGGATAGTTTTATATAGACTATTGTTCGTTTTATGGCAATCTTCTTCAGGATATCTAAGGCATTTCCAAAGATTCCGAGAGAAAAAATTAGTCTGCTCACTTGCAGGGTGATATTATTTGATTTCATAATTTTTCTCTTTTCCAACTCTTCTCTATTTCTTTTTTCAAAATAGCTGAACTAGATAGGTGGTCATGCTACATTACTAAGACACCAAAATTTTCTCGAATATTATTCTATGACAAATTATTTTTGTTAAGTGTTCGTTTACCTCAATGGTCGTCAAGGATGTATTATTCTGAATAAGTTGGTAAACTTGAAATTTAGATCATAATATATAATACAATGCCTATCAAATTTTGCTGCTAATATTTACATTGAAATTTATTAGACAAATGACTGCAATAGCGAAAAACTTGGAAGACATAAAAAATAATTTATAATGAATAAAACAAAAACATATCTCAGAATAACTATAATTTTAACGTTATGGTAATATATAATTATTGCAACTTGATCTCTTATTAAAAATACCAACTGTTGATGGTTTCATTGTGCACAGAATCCACCCAGAATTAATAAGATCCTTCGTTAAATTTGAAAAATTCCTTTAATAAATATCTTTTCATTTTTATGTTGTTTATGAGAATAGCTTTCATCGTTGCTCCGTCCTTGGTAACCACTCACGACAAAAGCAGAATCTTTTTGATAAGTCTCCAAAACACGGATCTAACAAGAGAGAAAAGTAGAGAACTGGAAAAAGATATGAAGATTTTTAATTAATTGTGTAATGAGATCTTAATAATTTGCGATCTTAATGCCAGAGTAACGAGCGTAGATTTATTCATACAGCTTTTTGATATATGAATGAAATGTATCAGAATAAGAAACAAATTTTCGAAGCCAAATATCATAATTTGTCAAATTGATAAAACTAACAATTCTCCAAGCAAAATCATTTTGGAAAGCACCGAGTTGTCACTGTATTATTTTGTAACCGACTTTGAGGTCTGTTTTTCACAAACCACAATTCTTTTTGAAGTGGTGAAAACGTTATGCACTAAAGAGAGACCATGTAGGATATAACGAAATTGAGTAAATACTTAATGTATGAAAAATATATAAAAGCGATTTACAAAACCAAGTCAAATGTTATTAATTTTTCCATAATATTGCTACACCAACATACACGCTCAGCTGAGAATCTAAGAACTATCATCATCATCATCATCAGCCGTTACTAGTCCACTGCAAAAACGAAGTCCTCCGACACGTCCTTCCACAGGCTTCTGTTTATGGTCTTTCCATGTCAGTCCACAACCGCAAACTTTCTTAGTTCGGCAATCCATCGTCTTCTCTTCCTTCCCCTGCTTCTTTTTCAATCTCCAGGGACCTATTCCTTGATTCATAATATCCATCTATTGTCTGTCATTCTCATTATATGTTCTGCATATGTCCATTTCTTTTTCTTACATGTTAGGATGTCCTCTACATTAGTTTGCTCTCGTGTCAATGTTAAACTGTTTTTATTCCTCCCCATGGTCATTTGCATGAGTATTGCAACGATTTCTAAAAATGGTAATCCGGAAAATTCCTGACACTTATTCTGAGCTGTCGCTATCTCTCTCCCGTCACGGTGAATAATTCTCTCCCCAGTTTCCCATCGCACCAAGATCCTTGACACCTGTAGCTATGAACTCATCCTCTTCATTTGCATGTAAACAATCTTCCTCGGTGCCTTTGATGGAGCCCCCACCTTATATCAGAGTGCATCCGGGAATTTTGAGACAAAACCCTTATAGTTATTACCTCCCTCCCCCTCTCCACCAACAGGGGTGACCCTTCATACCCCTACCCCCACTCAATCTCAATATCTTGGTAACCTGAGGCTTGCCCCTCTCAAGGTGCTTTAATCAAGTCAAATTGGCTGAAATACTGTCATTATATTCTAAGAGAAAGTTGCATATTAAAGCATTGCTTACAGTGACTGCACTTGTTTGGCAAGGCAAGGTATTCCTCTTTCTTTCTGTATTGTAAGTATTATTCATCCTCAAGTTTCTTCTTCTTCTTCTTCTTCTTCTTCTTCTTCTTCTTCTTTCCCACCGTTATCGCTACATTAAGGGGCCGGTTGGCTGATGCGCCTTCTCAAATGCCTTCTATTAAAGGCACCCTCTTCTATCAAACCTCTTCTCTCCATATCATCCTTCACCCTACCTCGCCATCTAATTCTCTGCCTCTCTTTTTCTTCTCCCCCTAAAAGGCTCCTCCCAAGTCCTCCCCATTCTTAATAAAGTTTGCATCTTTTCATAGAATACTTATTGTTAAGTGAATGGCAAACAGTG
Organism: Palaemon carinicauda; assembly: GCF_036898095.1. Lineage (NCBI taxonomy): Eukaryota > Metazoa > Arthropoda > Malacostraca > Decapoda > Palaemonidae > Palaemon > Palaemon carinicauda. Next base: position 7,079,969 of record NC_090731.1, read on the forward strand.
GTCACAAATTATGCCCTGAGAGTGTTTATTTTTAATACGTAAATTTTCCCATTTTTCGTAAAAGAAAAATATGAAAATTGTCGTCTAGAAATTGGAGACTTTTCTCCTAAGGTTATTTTCTTTCAATGAATATCTGGTGCTTTATTCAGACATTTTTGAAAATGTATTTTTTTTTTTTTATTATTGTCTTTTATTCATGGATTTTCGATACGGCAATTGCTAAGATTATGATTTCAGAATTATTCCTTCTTTCATTCTTTAAATTTTTACTGCCTCACGAACTGTATGTTTACTATGATCACTTACAAAATGAACGGTCAATAAGAATATCAGCAGTTAAAGTACATACTATTTTTATCATGGTCAACATAATCAAAATATTTTACGAATCATATGAGAGAAGTCATGAATACTTGAGAATATTTTGTTTTTTTCGCGAGAAACTGACACGTAGCAATCGAGTTTGTTTTAGAATATTGATGCCACCAAGAGTCTGCATTAGATAGCTTTCTATTCACCAAATATTTAAAGCATCTGTCGTTCTTTAAAGTTAAAACATCTCATGAATCGTGAAAAATTCCTGGAACTTTTCTAGAAAGCTTTTTATAAATAATGAGATTTAAAAAAAAAAAAATAAATATCAAAGGGATTTTATTTTGTAAAATCTGTTCATCTTACCTTTATGGAAACATCTCATGAATATTCCAAGATTACGGAAAATGTGTTCAATGACTAGTTAGAATATCGTAGGATTTAGTAATCCATCGCTACATACACACATACGCACACACTCATATATATATATATATATATATATATATATATATATATATATATATATATATATATATATATATATATATATATATATATATATATATATATATATATATATATATAAACGAAACATATTTTTTTTTACTGGTAAAGCAATAAAGGTTATTTCTAGCCAGATAGTGTCACGCTGACCTTGCACTCATATTGACGAGAAAATAAGTCCCATCACCAGTCAGTGAGTTTAAGCTATTTACTGGGGAGGTTACTACTTTGGTTTGACACCGTAGTTTGAGATTGGGCTTCCCTAGCTGACGTTCTGATGATTATCTCTTCAAATGTGGTGGCTCATTCGAAACATCCCTGCCTGGTAATCACAGGGCTGGGGTTCGAGTCTCACTCAGGCTCGGTAGTTTATTGAAATGTTTGCAACCTCACCATCCTTATGAGCTAAGGATGGGGGGGGGGGGTGTTCGGGGAGCCTATCAACAGCTATTGCCTGGCCCTCCCTGGTACTACCTTGCAGGAAGAGGAGGCTTTAGGCACTGATCGTGTTTAGGTAGGGCATTGTCCTGTTAGTTAGGGCTCTGTCACTGTCCCTTACCTCTGCCATTTACGAGAGGCCTTTAAACCTTTAAATGAAATTGAGAGTAAAACCTAACACCTTTAACATATATGTGTTTTTACCCAGTCTTTTTGTATTGTATTGTATTTGATTGTATTGCATTGTATTTGTATTGGGTCAGAAGGAATTCCACCGGTGTTCTGTTGTTTTTAGTCTTAATGTTCTGATTCTAATTAGAACAGGTTTATATAATCTAATGCTGAGATAGAAATTAATTGCCAGAACCAAATGGGAATAAAAGAGAGCGAGGAGTTCCAGTCATATTTAATTATCTTTTCTCTTGCCTGGTTGATTGCTCGAAGTCAGGACTACTTCATTAATATCTAATATTAATATTTAATATCTAGAGTTTCCACCTGAGGTCATTCTTCTAATTTTTTAATCTATTTACCAAACGGAAGATTTTCTGAATATATAAAATATCCTTAGGTTAATAAAAATAGGACTCCAAAAATCTGTATGCCATGTTTTATAAAACAGCATAACCCGAAGAATAATTGCATTTATTTGATATTTTATCTCCACAAAATAATTTCCTAATAAAAAATCCAGAAGAAATATCGCAAAAATATTAATATGGCGTTGAAAGGATGTACTTTTAAATATCCATTACTGACGACGCCAAAAATAACCTTTATTGAATCACAAGTCAAAAATAGTGACCAAGCAGCATTCCTAATGAAAAAAAATGTAAAAACTCGAGTTAGGTTTAGTTAGAAATTATTTAAATCAAATTCTCTATTCATTATTCAGCTTTTCAGTGACAAGGGTTTAGTTTGGCTCGAAATTATTATGGTAAAATTATCCTTCATTTACATGCTAGTGAATGTTTTTGTGGGCCAGTATTTTTTTGCAAGGTTAAAAATACGTTTTATACAATGCAATTTGTAACTCGCCAACTCTTTAAAAGTTTCATTATACATATTCAATACGAGTTTATGGATATTATCATTGGATGGGTAATGAAGCATTATGAAGCATTTATTTATTATTTCGTAACTTGTGATTGGGACCCGTCAACAATGACGGATAAATATTTAGATAGATATGCACACACACGCACGCACTTTCACACAGATTCAGCCCTTACCATCCCCTCCTCATTTCTTATTGGGGGTATCCACTGTCACCAGGGTAGGACTCCTCCCTCTCCCCTACCCAAGTTACGAGGAGAGACCGAGTAGCTATACGTCTAGTAAATCTGCGGAGCGTAACCTGAAATATATATATATATATATATATATATATATATATATATATATATATATATATATACATACATACATATATATATATATATATATATATATATATATATATATATATATATATATATATATATATATATATCAGTTTAGTGAGATCTGTTACAGTATGGACATGAGTCATAGTAAAACAATGAAACAATATCCAACAGATTTTGTAGATTTGAGAATTAAGTACTCAGAGGGATATTAGGGGTTAAATGGAAGGACAGGATTAGAAATGAAACTATAAGAGAGATTACTCGAGTGCCATATGCGGAAGAGACGGTGAGAGGTAGATGGAGATAGTTTGGCCATGCTCTTCGTACTCCCTAAGAGAGTTCACTGGACTTTTAACTGGGCTCCACATTGTGTTAGAAGAATTCGAAGACCCAGGCCTACATGGCTGAGGACTATGGATAGTTAAGTAGCATATGATGAATGGAGAAGTATTGATTTAATAGCTCAAGATAGAGATGACTGGGAAAATAAAACTAATGCCCTTTATATCAATAGGCGTAGGAGATGATGATGATTATATATGTTTATATATTTGTATATGTATATATAACCAGACATTTGCTATTTATTATATAGTGTGAATAACATGTAGCACTAATCACATACTTTAAGGAATTTAAAACCACATTTTTTTTCCCTCGTAGGACATAAAAACTAAAATAAAGTATAAAATGCTAATCTAACCTTAATCAGAAAACCAATCTCATTTTAGACATTAAACGAGGTTTTCCATCTGACTTCAATTATTCCAAATGTGATGCATAAGGATTATTGGCCGTAAATCACAGGATAAATGATCCAGAAATACATTACCATTATCTGCGCAACAAATCAGTTCTTATCTGACTTTCCTTATGAAGCCTAACACTGATGATGAACGTTATTTCAGTTACGTTCCTTCTGGTGTTTTTAGACATGCTTGAAAAACCCAATTTTTTAAATAATCTACTTTTAGACTTGTCGAGCTTTTAGATAACAGACGATACTTATGAATTTCAGTCTATAGCCTTGGCATAACTATGTATAATTGTGATTTACAATAGATAGAGAAAAATAGACAAACATAAACTGTTTTATAATTCATTAAGAAGGGAGTTGATAGATAGGTAAGTATGATGTTGTAAACTTGTCTTTATTCTTTACTAATTATTGCAGTAGTCATATAAATCTTCAGTATGGCATTGTGCATTATCATACCAGAAAAAACATCATGAGTATTTTTCAGACACTTACCGCTGGAATGCAATCTAAGAAAAGGATAAGTATATTGTATATAACTATGTAGTTCTAAATGCAGTCCTCTCAAAAGTGCCATATCTAAAGCAAGGAGACACCTTCAGGAGTGATGCACTATACTCACTACATAAAAAGAAGAGCATTAGAAATTACATGAAAAGCTTAAGATAACTGAATTTCATTTTCATATTAAGTACGAAAATCTTGCTATGAATTAGCCAGATGCTCTGAAGTTGTTTCATTCCAACAACGTTTAAAAGTTTTTTCATAGTGTCCACCTTTATGAAATAAAATTTCGATAAGGATTTGAATAATGGAAATGGACTTTATAGTGATGCATTTATTTAAAAATAAATGTGTAAACTGCATAAATTTTGATATTCTGAGAGTAAGCTACGCATTACCTACATTTGTTATCTATTTCAAATATGAGGTACCCTCACAATATTATGTACCCTCACAAAATTATGTACCCTCACAATATAATGTACCATCACAATATTGGCTATCATTGTGGAAATAGGGGAAATCTAATTTTAAGTACAAAACCTGAATTGAACTGGAATATGCATAGTGGATCAGTATTCAACTCTGATCTCTTTTGATAACCCAGTGATCAAAATAGTCAACTGTCCAGTTTATTTCGATCAGCTGCAAAGGTTCGAACCCTTGACCGGGCTGGAGTACCTATCATGAAAGGATTTACCACTGTGATCCAGAAGCAGAGTCAATTGGATATTTTAAGTTGTTTGTGGTTTGATGTTTAAATGTATGAAAGTCACGAGGGATTGATATATTATCATATACAGGCCAGTGTTACCAACTCACCAACTGTCTTGGGTAGTGCCCTAGCTTCTGTACCATGGTCTTTCACTGTCTTGGGTTAGAGTTCTCTTGCTTGAGGTACGCTCGGGCACACTACTCTATCTTATTTCTATTCCTCTTGTTTTGTTAGATTTTATAGTTTATTTAAGAAATATTTATTTTCATGTTGTTATTGTTCTTAGGATATTTCATTTTTCCTCGTTTCCTTTCCTCACTGAGCTATTTCCCCTGTTGGAGCCTCTGGGCTTATAGCATCCTGCGTTTCGTACTAGGGTTGTATCTTAGCAAATAATAATAATAATAATAATAATAATAATAATAATAATAATAATAGTGTTGATTGATTCATATCGATTCCAAGTACAAATCCTGAACACAGCAGGAATATCTGTAGCAGAGCCAGATTTAACACTTATCTCTCATGATATCTCAATGGTCTAAATCAGGGTTTCCCAAACTTCAGGACACCGTGGAACCCCCGAACAGGGCAAAGGTTTTTCACGGAGCACTAACAAGATAATTTCTAAAATAAATATGAAAAACATTAATTTCAAATTCTAATACTAACTAATGATTTTTGGGTTCCTTGACTTGAGGCTTAAGCCAAAGGGAGCAACCACAAAAGCATTGACAAATTTGCTTCTTTGGTTGAATGGGATACGAGTCATAAAAATATATACCAGGTAAAGAATGCTCATGAATGATGTTTATGAGAATAAACTACGAATGATATCGACAATGAAAAGGTATAGGTCGAAGAAAATCACAACTAAAGAATGATCTTTATTATTGTTCTTCTTAAATTGATAGCCAAAAATCATGCCAGTTAATAACAGAGAGAGCTGTTCAATACAAAATATCAAAAACTATCAGGAGTAATAGAAAAAATAGCAATAGAATTCGATATGGAGAAATAACTAATTCAGAATGAAACTAAATCTAATGACTAAAGTGCAGCTGTAGTTTTGCATTGCAAAGCTTTTCAAAGTCGGGCATGATCGAAGTAACTTGTAGTTTCATATCATTTTCTTCATTCAGCCTATTTCTATATTTAGTTTTAGTAGCTGCATACAAGGAGAATGTTTTCTTATAGTCTTCAAGTAGGTTTATCCAAAATGATGAAAGTTCATTTTCCTTAAATTTTGCTTTCAACTCATAGTTGGTTGAAACGTCTATTAACTGTTCCCTCTCTCTCAAAGACAGTTCTTGTGTGTTTTGGGAATCAAGAAATGGATTTTGAATCCAGAGAAAGTTTTAAGTATTAGAAATAAAATACTTGCCAGTTAATTCAACCATCGTAGACAGATGCTGAGAGATAGAGACTTTTATGTCTGTATGAAGAGAAAGCTGGTTGGCAAGTAGATATTCACAAGTGTTCAAAACATTCATATTTTCCCTCGAGAATGCAATCATTCCAG
>NC_090731.1:7088611-7096911 GCF_036898095.1 Palaemon carinicauda
CAGAAGACTAAAATTATTGCCAGATCTTCGCTCAAACAGCATCTATAACGTTTAAAACACTTCCAGAAGACTAAAATTACTGCCAGATCTTTGCTCAAACAGCATCTATAACGTTTAAAACACTTCCAGAAAACTAAAATTACTGCCAGATCTTTGCACAAACAACATCTATTACGTTTTAAACGTTACCTGACGACTAAAATTACTGCCATATCTTTGCTCAGACAGCATCTATAACGTTCAAAATTCTTCCAGAAGACTAAAATTACTGCCAGATCTTTGCTCAGAAAGCATCTATTACGTTTAAAACACTACCAAAATACTAAAATTACTGCCAGATCTTTGGTAAGAACAGCAATGCTATATGGAACGGAAACAGCAAGCATGAGGAAGGCAGAGGAGAAGATGGATGTGGCAGAAAGGAGAATATTTAGGTGGATGTCTGGGGTGACAAGAGAGGATCGGATAAAAAATGACTACATAAGGGCGTCGACAAAGGTGGTGGAAATATCAAAGAAAATACAGGAAGGGAGGCTGAGATGGTATGGACACCTAATGAGGAGAGATGAGGACCCCGTTGGGAGACATACTATGGAGATGGAGGTTGAAGGAAGAAGAAGAGGGAGACCAAGAAAGAGATGGAGGGACTGTGTGAGAGGAGACTTACAGGAGAAGGGAATTGATGAGGCAGAAGCGCAAAATAGAAGATGGAAACGGCTCATCCGCAACGGCGACCCCATATGAAAATAGAACAGCTGGAAAGAAGAAGACTGCCAAATCTTTGCTCAGAGAGCATCTATTACATTTAAAACGCTTACAGAAGACTAAAATTACTGCCAGATCTTTGCTCAGACAGTACCTATTACGTTTGAAACACTACCAGAAGACTAAAATTATTGCCAGATCTTTGATCAGAAAGCATCTATTACGTTTAAAAGGCTACAAGAAGACTGAAATTACTGCCAGATCTTTGCTCAGACAGCATCTATAACGTTTAAAACGCTTCCAGAAATCTAAAATTACCACCAGATGTTTGCTCAGACAGCATCTACTACGTTTAAAACGCTTCCAGAAGACTAAAATTACTGCCAGATGTTTGCGCACACAGCATCTATTACGTTTAAAATGCTTCCAGAAGACTAAAATTACTGCCAGATTTTTATTCAGACAGCATCTGTTACGTTTAAAACGCTACCAGAATACTAAGAATACTGCCAGATCTTTGCTCAGACAGGACCTATTACGTTTAAAATGCTACCATAAGACTAAAATTAGTGCCAGATCTGTGCTCAGAAAGCATCTATAACGTTAAAAATTTTACCAAAAGACTAAAATTACTGCCCCGATGTTTGCTCAGACAGCATCTATTATGTTTAAAGTGCTACCAGAAGACTAAAATTAGTACCAGATCTTTGCTCAGACAGCATCTCTCATGTTTAAAACGGTACCAGGAGACTAAAATTATTGCCAGAATGTTGCTCAGACAGCATCTATTACGTTTAAAAACCTTCCAGATGACTAGAATTACTGCCAGATCTTCGCTCAGAGAGCATCTATTACGTTTAAAACGCTACCAGAAGACTGAAATTACTGCCAGATCTTTGCTCAGACAGCGTCTATTACGTTTAAAACGCTAACAGACTACTAAAATTACTGACAGACCTTTTCTCAGACAAAGTCTATTACGTTTAAAACGCTTACAGAAGACTGAAATTACTGCCAGATCTTTGCTCAGACTGCATCTAATACGTTTAAGAAACTACCAGAAGATTAAAATTACAGCCAAAGCTTTGCTCAGACAGCATCTATAACGTTTGAAACACTACCAGAATACTAAAAATACTGCCAGATCTTAGCTCAGATAGCATCTATTACGTTTAAAATGCTTCCCTAAGACTAGAAATACTGTCATATATTGGCTCAAGCAGCATCTATTATTTTCAAAACGCTTTCAGAAAACTAGAATTACTGCCAGATCCTTGTCAGACAGCATCTATTCCGTTTAAAACGCTTGCAGAAGACTAAAATTACTGCCAGATCTATGCTCAGACAGCGTCTATTACGTTTAAAACGCTACCAGAAGACTGAAATTACTGCCAGATCTTTGCTCACACATCATCTATTATATTTGAAACGCTTTCATATGACTAAAATTATTGCCAAATCTTTGCTCAGACAGCATCTTTCACGTTTAAAACGCTACCAGAAAACTGAAATTACTGCCAGATCTTTGCTCACACATCATCTATTATATTTGAAACGCTTTCATATGACTAAAATTATTGCCAAATCTTTGCTCAGACAGCATCTTTTACGTTTAAAACGCACCCTGAAGACTAAAATTACTATCAGAGCCTTGCTCAGGCATCATCTACGTTTAATACGCTTCCAGAAGACTAAAATTACCGCGATATCATTGCTGAGACATGATCTATTACTTTCAAAACACAAACAGAATACTAAAATTACTGGCAGGTCTTTGATCAAACAGCATCTATTACGTTAAAAATGCTTCCAGAAGACTAAAATTACTGCCAGATCTTTGCTCAAACAGCATCTATAACGTTTAAAACACTTCCAGAAGACTAAAATTATTGCCAGATCTTTGCTCAAACAGCATCTATAACGTTTAAAACACTTCCAGAAGACTAAAATTATTGCCAGATCTATGCTCAAACAGCATCTATAACGTTTAAAACACTTCCAGAGGACTAAAATTACTGCCAGATCTTTACACAAACATCATCTATTACGTTTTAAACGTTACCTGACGACTAAAATTACTGCCATATCTTTGCTCAGACAGCATCTATAACGTTCAAAATTCTTCCAGAAGACTAAAACTACTGCCAGATTTTTATTCAGACAGCATCTGTTACGTTTAAAACGCTACCAGAATACTAAGAATACTGCCAGATCTTTGCTCAGACAGCACCTATTACGTTTAAAATGCTACCATACATACATATATATATATATAATTATATATATATATATATATATATATATATATATATATATATATATATATATATATATATATATATGTATAAAATCCCAACCTTCATCAACTAACAAGAGAGAGAGAGAGAGAGAGAGAGAGAGAGAGAGAGAGAGAGAGAGAGAGAGAGAGAGAGAGAGAGGGAGAGAGATAACCAACAATGAGACGTCCTATATATCTTCTATCTGCAACAATCTTTGGTCGTTTGTCGGCTATAATATCGCTAATTGGAAAACTTGATAATATCCGCTAGGAGTAAATTATATCTGAGGATAGAATGGCTTCACTGTCGGAGGTTTATGGGCTCAGAAGTTATGGAAACATTACATATCGCTAATAGGACCTATGGAAGATATAAGGAATTAGACGGATAATACGCTTCCAAAAGACTAAAAATACTGCCAGATCTTTGCTCAAACAGCAACTATAACGTTTAAAACACTTCCAAAAGACTAAAATTACTGCCACATCTTTCCTCAAATAGCATCTATTACGTTTTAAACGTTACCCGAAGACTAAAATTACTGCCATATCTTTGCTCAGACAGCATCTATAACGTTTAAAATTCTTCCAGAAGACTAAATTTACTACCAGATCTTTGCTTAGAAAGCATCTATTACGCTTAAAACGCTACCGGAATTCTAAAATTACTGCCAGATATTTACTCAGAAAGCATCTATAACGTTTAAAACGCTTCCAGGAGACTAAAATTAATTCCAGATGTTTGGTCAGACAGCATCTATTACGTTTAAAACGCTACCAAAGTACTAAAATTACTGCCAGATCTTTGGTAAGAACAGCAATGCTGTATGGAACGGACACAGCAAGCATGAAGAAGACAGAGGAGAAGATGGATGTGGCAAGAATGAGAATGCTTAGGTGGATGTCTGGGGTGACAAGAGAGGATCGGATAAAAAAATGACTACATAAGGGCGTCGACAAAGGTGGTGGAAATATCAAAGAAAGTGCAGGAAGGGAGGCTGAGATGGTATGGACATTTGATGAGGAGAGATGAGGACCCCGTTGGGAGACATACTATGGAGATGGAGGTTCAAGGAAGAAGAAGATGAGGGAGACCAAGAAAGAGATGGAGGGACTGTCTTAGAGGAGAATTACAGGAGAAGGGAATTGATGGGGAAAAAGCGCAAAATAGAAAAAGATGGAAATGGCTCTTCCGCAACGGCGACCCCATATAAAAATGGGAACAGCTGGGAAGAAGAAGACTGCCAAATCTTTTCTCAAAGAGCATATATTACACTTAAAACGCTTCCAGAAGACTAAAATTACTACCAGATCTTTGCTCAGACAGTACCTATTACGTTTGAAACACTACCAGAAGACTAAAATTATTGCCATATCTTTGATCAGAAAGCATCTATTACGTTTAAAAGGCTACAAGAAGACTTAAATTACTGCCAGATCTTTGCTCAGACAGCATCTATAACGTTTAAATCGCTACCAAAATGCTAAAATTACAGAATGATCTGTACTCAGACAGCAGCTATTACGCTTAAAACACTACCAAGAGACTAAAATTACTGCCAGATCTATGATCAGAAAGCATCTATTACGTTTGCAAGACTACCAGAAGACTAAAATTACTACAAGATCTTTGCTTAGACAGCTTTTATAACGTTTAAAACGCTTCCAGAAGACTAAAATTACCACCAGATGTTTGCTCAGACAGCATCTACTACGTTTAAAACTATACAAGAATACTAAAATTACTGCCAGATGTTTGCTCAGAGAGTATCTATTACGTTTAAAACGCTAACAGAATACTAAAAGTACTGCCAGATCTTTGCTGAGACAGCATCTAGAACGTTAAAAAACGCTTCCAGAGGACTAAAATTATTGCCAGACCTTCGCTCAGAGAGCATTTATAACATTTAAAACAGTTCCAAAAGACTAACATTACTGCCAGATAACGTTTGCTCAAACAGCATATTCAACGTTTAAAACGCTTCCAAAAGACTAAGATTATTGCCAGATCTTACCTCAGACAGCATCTAACACGTTTAAAACGGTACCAGAAGACAAAAATTACTACCAGCTCTTTGGTCAGACAATATCTAATACGTTTAAAGCAGTACAAGAAAACTAAAGTTATTAACAGATCTTTGTTCACACCGCATAAAATGCGTTTAAATCGTTGTAAGAAGACTAAAATTGCTGCCAGATCTTTGCTCAGCCAGCATCTATTGCGTTCAAAACGCTACCAGAAAACTAGAATTACTACCAGATGTTTACTCAGACTGCATTTATAACGTTTAAAACGCTTCCAGAAGACTACAATTACTACCAGATGTTTGCTCAGACCGCATCTATAATAATTAAAATGCTTCCAGAGGACTAGAATTACTGCTAGATATTTGCTCAGACTGCGTCTATTACATTTAAAAGGCTACAAGAAGACTGAAATTATTGCCAGATCTTTGATCAGACTGCATCTATAACACTTAAAACGCTTACAGAAGACTGAAATTACTGCCAGATCTTTGCTCAGACAGCATCTATTATGTTTAAAAACGATACCAAAATCCTAATTATTGCTGCCAGATCTGTGCTCAAAGAGCGTCTATTACGTTTAAAACGCCTCGCGAATACTAAAATTACTGCCAAATCTATGCTCAGACATAATTTTTTACGTTTCAAACTCTACCAGAAGACTAAAATTACTAATATATATTTGTTCAGACAGCATCTATAATGCTTAAACGCTTCCAGAAAACTGAAATCAATGCCAGATATTTGCTCACAAAACATCTATTACATTTAAAACGCTACTAAAATGCTAAAATTACTACATGATCTTTGCTCAGACAGCATCTAATACGTTTAAAACGATTCTAGAATACTAAAATTACTGCTAGATCTTGGCGCAGACATCATCCATTACGCTTAAAACGTTTCCAGAAGAATAAAATTACTGCCAGATCTGTGCTCAGAGAGTATCTATTACGTTTAAGACGCTACCAGAATACTGAAATTACAGCGATATCTTTGCTCAGAGAGCATCTATAACGTTTTAAACGCTACCAAAATACTAAAATTATTGACAGATCTGTGCTGAGACGTGTCTATTACTTTAAAAAGGCTAACAGACTAATAAAATTACTTCCAGATCTTTGCTCAGACCGCATCTATAACGTATAAAACGCTTCCAAAAGACTAAAATTACTGCCAGATCTTTGATCAGACAGTATCTCTTACGTTTAAAACACTACCTGAATATCCAAAATTAATGCCAGATTTTTGCTTAGACAGAATCTATTACGTTTTAAACGCTACCAGACGACTAAAATTGCTGGCAGATCTTTGCTCTGATAGCATCTATAACGATTAAAAAACACTTACAGAAGACTAAAATTAGTGCCAGAATGTTGCTCAAACAGCATCTATTACGTATTAAACGCTCCCAAGGTACTAAAATTACCTCCAGATGTTTGCTCAGAGAGCATCTATTACATTTAAAACGCTATCAAAAGACTAAAATTACTGCCAGAATTTTGCTCACAGTTTATCTATTACGTTTAAAAAGCGTTCAGACGACTAAGATCACTGCCAGTTCTGTGGTCACACTGCATCTATTACGTATAAAATCCTACCAGAAGACTAAATTTACTGCCAGATCTTTGCTCAGACAGCTCCTATTACGTTTAAAACGCTATCAGACGACTCAAATTACTGCCGGATATTTTCTCAGACAGCCTCTATTACGTTTAAAACGTTACCAGAAGGCTAAAATTACTGCCATATATTTGCTTAGTTAGCATCTATTATATTTTAAACTCTTCCATAAGACTGAAATTACTGCTACTTCTTTGTTCAGACAGTACCTATCACGTTTTAAACACTACCAGAAGACTAAATTTACTGCTAGATGTTTGCTCAGACAGCATCTATTACCTTTAAAACCCTACCAGTATACGAAAAATACTGCCAGATCTGTGGTCAGAGAGTATCTATTACGTTCAAAACACTTCCAGAAGACTAAAATTATTGCCAGATCTTTGATCTGACATCATCTATAACATTTAAAACGCTCCCAGAAGACTAAAATTACGGCCAGATCTTTGCTCAGATAGCATCTATAACGTTTAAAACACTACCAGAATGCTAAAATTACTGGTAGATCTTTGCTTCGAGAGCATCCATAACTTTCAAAAACGCTTTTAGAAAAATATAAATACTGCAAGATCGTTGGTCAAACAGCATCTTTAACGTTTAAGACGGTTCCAGAAGACTAAAACCACTGCCAGGTCTTTGTTCAGACATCATCTATAACGTTTAAACGCTTTCATAAATCTCCCCAAGATCTTCAATCAATGTAGTGTTTACAGAAAAAAGGCAAAAAAAAAAAAAAGAAAAAAATATTAAAGCTTTTAATTAATATGACTGAAATGTAGGTATCGTTGATGATTTTAAGCCAGCTGTATTGGAACTAATTACGGTATCATTATTGTGTGATGCTGACCTTACAGTAATATGATCCTAATTGTGATAGGAGCAGATATAAAACTGACATTTTATGGCCTTTAATGAAAGTTCTCCCAAAGTTGAAGATGAAGTTGAGCTCCGACGAAAAATAAATGATTACGTTTTACGTGTTGTACCCTAGATAAAAGTATATAATACGAGTGCAACAAACTGGCGAGAGAGAGAGAGAGAGGAGAGAGAGAGAGGAGAGAGAGAGAGAGAGAGGAGAGAGAGAGAGAGAGAGAGAGAGAAGCGAACTTGCATGCACATACCCATGCTCACACAAGCATATAATATATATATATATATATATATATATATATATATATATATATATATATATAATATATATATATATGTGTGTATATATATATATATATATATATATATATATATATATGTATATATATACATATATATATACATACATATATATAAATTTGTATATATATATATATATATATATATATGTATATATATATATATATATATATATATATATATATATATATATATATATATATATATATATATATATTTATACATATGCACACACACATATATTTATGTGTGTATGTATATACATATATATGAATATATTTTCATATATAAATACTGTATATATATATATATATATATATATATATATATATATATATATGTATATATATATATATTATATATATATATATATATATACATATATATATATATACATATATATATTATATATATAATATATATATATATAAATATATATATATATATACATACATACATACATATACCAAGGCACTTCCCCAATTTTGGGGGGTAGCCG
>NC_090731.1:7097411-7122411 GCF_036898095.1 Palaemon carinicauda
ATTTGTACATTCTTGACATAAACATATTACTTTGATAATACAGTTGTAGCTTATTCTAATATAAAAAATGAAACCAGACAATTATTTGAAATTTTATAGCAGAGTCTTCATTCTATTGTAATGAATCATTATGAAAAAAATATGTATAACGTGACATAAATGTAGATATATATGTAACAACATCATTTTTTTTTTTTCTGTGATTTCGATCAATAATGGAGAGGAAAAATCTGTCATTCTTAATTGACATAAGTAGCACCAGTATAGTCCTTGGTGCATTAAACTGTACAATTATTTTGTAGGAAAAATTTATGAGGTCGAACATACACCAAGATCATTTGTATAAGAAAACAATCATTCAAGGAACAAGATAAAAAGTATCGTTACTTTTTACTTACTTCCTACTTTACTTTTTTTGCTGCTTTTCTGGTCCCGCATGGGTTGTAATTACCTATCTCTTGCTTTTCGTATTCCATATTATTATTATTATTATCATTATTATTATTATTATTATCATTATTGCTTGCTAGACTACAACCATAGTTGGAAAAGCAGAATGCTATAAGCCCAGGGGCCCCAACAGGGAAAATAGCCCAGTGTGGAAAGGAAACAAGGAAAAATAAACTACTTCAAGAAGTGTAGCAAGCCTAACACTGAGGCTAAACCGGAGTTCCCGGCATCGAATTAATGGTCATTTCATTAATACGAACAATAATGTAAAACAACACAAGTAAAGGTTTCGTTTATACTGTTGATAACCAATTGTAACATAGAGATACGGAATATAGAAAAGTTTCATTCCAAACACGATATGTATGAATTCCAGATGACGCCTATTCCAGATTCGAATGACTCGTTTCAAATTCATATCTATTTTGATGAAGATCACTCACAATTCAGAATGCTGATGCATTGAAATTACTGAAAACGGATTAATTCAGATGGCCCCAGACAACTTGCTAGTCTTCATGCAATGTCATATTCAAAAGAAAACTTATGTTCTAAGAGTGGCCGTCACTTCATCAACATTAGGAAGTAATCTCGCAGATCTGTCGAGGCCTAATTAGAATAAAAGAGAAATAACAACGCGTGTGACAGTATCGTGAGCTCCGTAAGTATATTTTGGTACGTGCTGTTATAAAATGCTACGGATTGTGGTGGCCGATGTGGTAACGTCCCTGACTGGTGAACGCCAGACTTGGGTTCGAAACCCGCTTAAACTCGTTAGTTCCTTTGGTCGCTGCAATCTCACCATCCTTGTGAGCAAAGGATGGCGAGTTCGCAGGAGCCTATAGGTCTATCTGCTGAGTCATAAGCAGCCATTGACTGGCCCTCCTTGGTCCTAGCTTAACTGGCGGGAAGGATTGGGCGCTGATCATATGTAAATATGGTTAATTTCTACGGCATTGTCCAGCTCGATAGGGCAATGGCACAGTCCCTTGTCTCTGACATTCATGAGTGGCCTTTAAACCTTTATTCGATATTTTCATTTGTTTCTTATCTCTTGTTACCTGCTTCCAATTTTCAGATCCATTGGACTTGAATCGTTATGATAAGTAGATCTGTTTATTCTCATAATTATGAAATTTAATTAAAGGGTTTTGTAGTTATGAATTTTAATTAAAGAGTTATATAGGCATGAATATTAATTGAAGCGTTATATAAGTAAGAAGGAATTATAATTCCAGGTTTATATAAGTAAATATACAAACGTATTCTTACGAGCTTTACAATCCTTGAATGGAAAAAAACCGGAAAAGCAAAAGAGTATTTGACGGGGAGTAAAATGGAAAAACAGGACTATTTTTCACCCACGGAAGAGGCCTCGTATCCTCGACGGGAAAATGAGAGGAAAGCCAATGACCGAAGGGAAGAAGAACCAGAAATAACCAAAAGCAGAAACTAATGATGATTTATGGTCCTCCTTCATCATGGTTCCGTTGGATATCCTCCTTGAAGGGAAGCTTTGTGGAACGCAGGGTGGAATGCATCTTGAGACAACCACCCACTCGGAACAACGTGTGATGGTCTCCTGGAAAAGCTTATTCTGAACGGAATGTATATTGTGATTTGTGGTCGGTGACACGCAGAGAGAGAGAGAGAGAGAGAGAGAGAGAGAGAGAGAGAGAGAAGGAGAGAGAGAGAGAGAGAAATTATCTTCCGAATTTCAAGGAGCATGAAAACCTTATTAAAAGATGAGAGAGAGAGAGAGAGAGAGAGAGAGAGAGAGAGAGAGAGAGAGGAGAGAGAGATTTACTTCCTGATATTAAGGATCATGAAAACCTTATTAAAGGAAGAGAGAGAGAGAGAGAGAGAGAGAGAGAGAGAGAGAGAGAGAGAGAGAAGAGAAGGAGAGAGAGAAGAGAGAGAAGAGAGAGAGAGAGAGATATTTACTTCCTGATATTAAGGATCATGAAAACCTTATTAAAGGAAGAGAGAGAGAGAGAGAGAGAGAGAGAGAGAGAGAGAGAGAGAGGAGAGAGAGAGAGAGAGAGAGAGAGAGCGAGAGAGAGGGAAATTATCTTCCGAATTTTAAGGAGCATGAAAACCTTATTAAAAGATGAGAGAGAGAGAGAGAGAGAGAGAGAGAGAGAGAGAGAGGAGAGAGAGAGAGAGAGAGAGAGAGAGAGAGAGATTTACTTTCTAATATTAAGGATCATGAAAAATTTATTAAAGGATGAGAGAGAGCGAGAGAGAGAGAGAGAGAGAGAGAGTGAGAGAGAGAAGAGAGAGAGAGAGAGAGAGAGAGAAACGTATGATTGAACCAATTGGTATATGGCAACCCCGGTTTATTGATGGGACCTTTGAACGTTTGTATGGGTATCTTTTACCAGCTTTTTGACGTTCATGTATTAGTGCAAGTCTCGTGATACTTACCGCAGGTTATATTTCAACAAAGACAGAATTATTATTATTATTATTATTATTATTATTATTATTATTATTATTATTATTATTATTATTACTTGCTAAGCTAACAAACTTGTTGGAAAAGCAGGATGCTATAAGCCCAGTGGGTACAACAGGGAAAATAGCCCAAGGAGGAAGGGAAAAAGGAAAATAAAATATTTTATGAAGATTAACATTAGAATAAATATCTCCTATATAAACTATAAAAACTTTAACGAAACCAGAGGAAGAGAAATAAGATAAAATAGTCTGCTTGAGTGTACCCTCAAGCAAGAGAATACGCCACTTCTATACTTTCTCAGAGGTTGTTCGTACAACTTCGAGATGAACATTTGAAGTTTAAAAAATTTATCAAGATTTCATTTTTTTTTTTTTTTTATAAATTTGAAATATTTTTTTTGTAATTCCTGTATGACTGAACAGAATAAAATTTCATTCTTTTTAAATGATTATTTTCCTCTTGACCCTTTACGTTTGTTTTTTATTTTTTTTATCCTTAGTCTTCACATTTTTCTTTTTCTTTTATTTTTAGATAATTTTTTTACACTTCACATTAATTACTCTAAAGTAATATTGCTCAAATAGGCAATCGGTTAAAAATAAACAAACATCGATTAAAAAATCACTCCAATGCAACGCTCTATAAAGAATGGTCGGAGTTACATAATTCGTAGTTATATCTGAAAGAGTTGTCATAATGTTCTGGATCTTCAGTTATGGGAAATTCATTTCGACCTTTACGTGTAATGTCACATCGAAAAGATGTCGTAGATATTGATAATTTTATATAACAGATGTCAAGGATTATAATCTCCAGATCTGTGCAGTTCTGTGAAGTATCAATGCAACTGAAAATTATTGAAACAGATTTTCATCAGTTTGCGAATTGTATTTTTGAGAGCAATGTTTCTATGCTCATATATCTTAACGTTTTATGGTAGTAGGTTGGCCAGGGCACCAGCCACCCGTTGAGATACTACCGCTAGAGAGTTATGGGGTCCTTTGACTGGCCAGACAGTACTACATTTGATCCTTCTCTCTGGTTACGGTTCATTTTCTCTTTACATACCTTATGCCGAATAGTCTGGCCTATTCTTTACATATTCTCCTCTGTCCTCATACACCTGGCAACACTAAGATTGCCAAACAATTCTAGTTCCCTCAAGGGGTTAACTAGTGCACTATAATTGTTCAGTGGTCACTTCCCTCTTGATAAGGGTAGAAGCAGCTCTTCTAGGAGAAGGACACTCCAAAATCAAACCATAGTTCTCTAGTCTTGGGTAGTGCCATAGCCTCTGTACCATGGTCATCCACTATCTTGCTGCTAGAGTTCTCTTGCTTGAGAGTACACTCGGGCACACTGTTCTATCTCCTTTTTCTTCCTTATGTTTTGCAGTTAGGTTTTTATAGTCTATATTTGAGATATTTATTTTAATGTTACTGTTCTTGAAAGATTTTATTATCCCTTTTTTCCTTTCCTCACTGGGCTATTTTCCCTGTTGGAGCCCCTGGTCTTATTGCATTCTGCTTTTCCTACTAGGTTGTAGCCTAGCAATTTATGATAGTAATAATGATAATATAATAAAAATCATGTCTCTAGCTACATACACACACGCACACATACAACATATATATACACACACATATATATACATATATATATATATATATATATATATATATATATATATATATATATATATATGCATATATATACACATATGTATGTACATATATATGCATAAATATATATATATACATATATATATATATATATATATATATATATATATATATATATATATATCTATATATATGCATATCTATGTATATATATATATATATATATATATATATATATATATATATATATATATATATATATATATATATATATATATATATCTTTCGGTCACGTCCTTTGGTTAGGGCGGAGATGAAGTTCTCATTCCATATCGAGAGGAGGGGGGGGGGGAGCTGCGTATGCGTGTGCATATCTAAAATATTTTGCTATTAGTATGGTAATGAAGCATATACACTAGTTATATCTAAACCGATTTAGATGTTTTACCGGTTTATGAATTTATTTATTTGTAATAGAATAAAATAAACTGGTACTATTTTTTTTTTATTGTTTTATGATAATGAATTTGAATTTGATGAATAATACAATTAGCAAACAAGATCAATGTTTGGATGACCAATGAAATGATAATAGCTATTATTTGTATCGTGTGAATTTTAGAGAATTAATATGGTTTTCCAATTTTGTTTAGTTCGCTGTAAACTGATGTAACGAACCTACCATAATTTTTCTGTATTTCAAAACTTAAAAAAATAATGTTAATTGTTGGTTTTGTGATTTAATGTAAAAAACAAACATTACCATGTTTAACATTTAAGTACAAAAAGGAGGCTGGTGAATTTGTTGGTGTGAGAATATTATACGCACACATTCGTTGTTCTGTCTCATATCTCTTCAATGTGATATAGAATTGTTTAGAGTTGTAGGTTACTTCTTGAAATAAGTCAAAGTTAAATTAACTTTAAACAAATTTATTGTTAACTCCATCACTGGAGTATGGATGGTTTGGTTGGAAGTCCATTCCGTAAGTAGAACTGGTTTAACAGGGAGAGAGATAGCATCGGAAATTATTTTTCCTTTCATTTCCAACAACTGTGAAACACTCTTGTGTTTTACCATAAACTGAACATGTAAACCTGGAAATTTCGAATGTTGATAGTTACTCCTAAACACCCCTTTGTGAAATGGAATTCTTTATCAGAGGGAGACATCGTGTGAATAATCAATGACTAAGTTAATAGATAATTAATCAAAGAGATAATTCAAGCAAAAAGACAGAAATCGTAGTCATATAAATATTAAGGTTCAATTTTAAAGCCTTCAATATCAACAATAGGATGATCAGAGTACGATTATTTGTGAAGGTACGGTATATGCTATTGTCAAAAGGAAATTAGAACAAGGAAGGAACTGACAGTTTTCAAATGTACGCTTGTGTATGATTGTTTTCTAAGCTTATGGAAAATCTCAAAATATGTTCAATACTGAAAATTTTATTATTATTATTATTATTATTATTATTATTATTATTATTATTATTATTATTATTATTATCATCACGGTAAGCTACAACTCTAGTTGGCAAAGCAAAATGCTACAAGCCCAAAGGCTCCAACAGGAAAAAATGTCATAGCGAAGAAAGGAAACAAGGAAATAAACAGAATACAAGAAAAGTGATGAGCAATTAGAAATAAAATATCTTAAGAACAGTAACAACATTAAAATAGACCTTAACCTAGAAACCAGATATATCCTGGAAAGAGCTTGAGAATACTTCCTGTAATTCCCTCTGATTTTTTTTATTTAACTCAGTTAAAGGAAAATAACATTAACGGGAAACGAACTTTAAAATTTTAGCTTGTAATACGAAAGCCAGTGGTATATAACCTCACTAACAATCCTCTTAAGCCATTCCCAGGGGTGACGTACAATTTTGTTAGCAAGATTAGCTGAAACACAAGTAACCATGAAGGGATCAAATATTTACCGAAGGCTTATATGGGGGATTATTCAGTGTTGCCAAGTTTTCTAAATGAGAAAATGCCTACTTTTAATCAACAGAAACTTTAAAAGGCCAACCCATTTGTAGAAAAAGGCCAAATATATAGTATTAAAGGCACGCCTTTTTTTTCATATTACTAAAGGCCAACCAATTTTTAAAAAAGGACCAATTTGCGTTTTTTTTTTTGGCTTGAAAAAAAGGCCAAACTGGCAACTCTGATTCCTGATATTAGAGAAAACCTCACATGTAGCTCAATAAACGGATGCTTTTTCCCGTAAGCCTACCGAATGGCCTGCTCTTTCCTATGTGGAAGTATTTCCCGATGAATTGGATATTACCTAAAACAACGTCCGTTAAGCGGTATTAGCTGGTTTAAGTGGTACCTAAGACCCACTTGCTTACGTCGTATATTCCGAGCTTTTTACGTTCTCTCCTCCCGAGGGAAAATTCGTTGATTTAAAACGCCAATATCCACCTAATGAGCTTGCTAGTGCGAGATCGAGGAATTGGAGGTGGAATTCAGATTGTTTTTATATAAAACAGGATTTTATTCTTAAGTTTCATTATTTATAATTTTATTGAATAACTAAAACTTCAAAGTAAATCGTTTCCTTGAAATATAAAGACTTAGGATTCATGGCTTATAATTTTATTAAATAACTAAAACTTCAAAGTATGTAGTTTTCTTGAAATGCAAAAAGAGGAAATTATGACTAATATTATGATAAAATTAATAAAAAAGATACGTATGCAACACTGATTTTCTTTATAATTTCATGAAATTTTTTTTTATAGATAATATAAATTGTTTTCAAGAACACCATACACAAGAACCGTCCTTTGTGATGTATATCAGCCAGTAATACCAATGTGAATAAATCATAAAATATTTTAATTTTATTTTAAGAATCATGCATCACTGTTTAAAAAGGAATATATTGGTTGTTTTTTTCATCCTAGATAATCATAAAATCCTATTACTCTAAGCTCAAATATAGCAAAACAATTTACATTTTGAACTGTTGTTGTTGTTGTTGTTGTTGTTGTTGTAACTTAAAGCTTGGTTGAAGTATGCCATCATCAGTAACTTATCATGATTTCGGGAAGTCTTGCATTTAGGTATATCAACATATTTAACTATAGTTATCTCTAGCGATATGTTCATTTGCACAAACATACATCGGAATGGTTTAATTTTTCAACCCACATGTATGCAAATTTATCTAATTATTTAGATATCTTTTTTGACTGGTCGCATACTCTAGTATCTAATAATCAGCAATAATACAGCTCTTGCACACTATCTCCATAAGCCTAATCCTTATATCATAACTTAGGATTCAGAGCAAAATAAGTCAAGTTTTTTTGGGGACGATAAATAAAAAGAGCATCAGAAAACTTTTGTCAGATGGAGGTTTTACTAACAAAGATTTATAAGGGCTAATCTCAGAGCAAGACGTATGGAACGAGGAATGTTGTAAGAAAAAATCCGTCTAAATCTTTTTAGATGATAAGATTTAAGTATGATTTACGAAATTCTCTCTGAATGCCAGCAAAAAATCTCCACTTTATGATAAAGAGCAAGTGTCTGGCTATATATAAAAATATTTAATTTTTCTGGTCACGCTTAACGGCATTGCCAGACGTATAATTACTGGTCTCTTTATGTCCCTCTGGTCTTAAATATTCTAAGACCAGTAACATTAAAATGAATATTTCCTAAATAAACAATAAAAACTTTAACAAAGCCAGGGGAAGAGAAATAAGATAGAATATTGTTCTTGATGTACTCTCAAGCAAGAGAACTCTAACCCAAGACAGTGGAAGACCATGGTAGACTACCAAGACTAGAGAACAATGGTTTAATTTTACAGTGTCCTTCTCCTAGAAGAGCTGCTTACCATAGGTAAAGAGTCTCTTCTATCCTTACCAAGAGGAAAGTGGCCACTGAACAATGACAGTGCAGTAACCCTTTGGGTGAAAAAGAATTGTTTAGTAATATCAGTGTTGTCAGGTGTATGAGGACAGGAGAATATGTAAAAAAAAAGGCCAGACTATTCGGTGTGTATGTAGGTCAAGGGAAAATGAGCCGTAACTAGATCGAAGGATCCAATGTAGTATTGTTTGGCCAGTCAAAGGGCCCCATAACTCTCTAGCGGTAGTATCTCAACGGGTACTGGAATATATACTACCGTACGACTAAACTGTCATGTAAGCATTCTGTTCATACAATTAAATCAATGAAACTTCAGGAGCTGAAAAATGATGCTACAAGTCTCATATCTTTTTTTCCAACATTCATTATTTTTTTTTTATTTATTTTTTTTTTTTTTTTTACAAAAAAGCTACTTTTTATGTTGCATTTCTTTATTTTGTATTTTTGTGAATAATAATAATAATAATAATAATAATAATAATAATAATAATAATAATAAATAATAATAATAATAATAATAATAATAAGAAAAAAAGAAAAAAATAATAATATAATAATAATGATAATAATAATAATTATAAACTCTATTTAGAACATTGCGTAATTTATAGTAAAAATATTCCATATAAAGTAATGTTAGTCTTTTCGCCTTTTAGTTATGGGTGAAGCGACCCGGTTGGCAGTCCGGATAATTGGGTGAGCTCTCTGTCTGCCCTGATCTTTTGTATACCCCAGATATAAAAGGCAACTACAGGAATGAATTTGGCAGATGGATTTTGATGAACGAAAGTATATTGGCTCCGTAAAACGGGCAAAGCTAGCGACCCGTTTTTTGAACAATATACAAATAAAAGAGTTGTTCACTTTTTCACTTTTTGGGGAGGCCTTGTAAAGGGTTGCGCATTTTGAAGGTTAGAAGGGACATTTTTTTTTTTTTTATTTCTGTTTTTCATTTTTTAAACGAACTTTTACTTTTTATTGTAATATCCAATGATGAAAATAGCATAGCCTTGTTTTTGGGGTTTTAAATCTTAATTATAGAAATCACATTAAGTGTTTGTTAACAGCAAGGATTATTTTGGAGTATTAGAAGCTAAGCATTAGAAAAATAATTATATTATTACAATATATACTATTCGTAGGAAAATGGAGAAAAAACCAGTTTGGTTGAGCATAAATGCTGTTGTCGGTAAAGTTGATATGGATTACTTAAAAAAAAAACTTTATCGACTTGTCTAAAGCCCACATTATATTATTATAACTTAGAAAATTCTCTGTCTAGCGTTCTGTCGGACGGGAGATCGAATTCCGCCCAACCTCGATAGTCTCTTGCAGTGTTTGCAGCCTCACCATCCTTGTGAGCTAAGGATGCAGGTTTGGAGGAGCCTATAGGTCTAACGCCTGAGTCATCAGCAGCCATTGCCTGGCCCTCCCTTGTCCTGGTTTGTATGGAGAGGGGCTTGGGCGCTGATCGTATGTATGTATGGTTAGTCTCTAGGGCATTGTCCTGCTAGCTAGAGGGGATTATCACTGTCCCTTGCCTCTTACATTCAAGAGCGACCTTACTGTTGTGAGTAAAGTTGATTTGAATTATCTTTAAAAAAATCTTTCTATTTTTCTACTCACGTAAAGTCCATATAAGTATATTTACATATTTGAAAGTTCATTAATTGTAACTATATCCTAAAAGGTTTTATAGAACAACAAAGAGCAATGAAATAGGCTATTCTATAAAGCAATATCTTAGACAGCGTAACCTGCGAAAAAAAAAAAAAGACAATGGTCATCTGTCACGACGACAGTCCAAATTTATAGAGCAAATTGAAGTGAAATGAATTTCTGATCGTTTTCTTCTTTCTACAGAAATTTCTCCCTGCAATGTAATTCCTCTTCTCCTTATTCGTTTCTTCCTTGTTTCTTCTGGACTCTGAAACAGAGGAGTTCAATTTTATTAGGTCTACAAAATGAAGTTCTCAAACGCTTAGACATATTGTTTATCTAATTTAGAGATTTCTGTCAAGGAAATATGCTGTGCTCTTCTGCCAGGTAAATACACGAGGAAACACATTGAAAGCTCATTTTATACACACGTACGAACACACATACGTATATACACAAACATATATATATGGTATATATATATATATATATATATATATATATATATATATATATATATATATACATATATATATATATATATATATATATATATATATATATATGTATATTTAATATATAAATACATATAAATATATATATATATATATATATATATATATATTTAATATATAAATATAAATATATATATATATATATATATATATATATATATATATATATATATATATATATATATGTAAGTGTGTATGTATATATCTATATATATATATGATTAGTATGGTATAAACACTTAAGTTATTGCCATTATGACACCAGTGAAAAATCAGCTATTGGACGCCTCATTTATTCTTTCAATGAATACCTCATCATATTGTAATTAAAGGTTCCAAATATCATCAACGTAACGACACTGGAATGGCAGGCAATTATTAGCTTGATTGCTTAGCTCCCTCTTGGCTAATGATCCCATTCAAAGCGATATTAAGAGGTTTTCAAAACTATGTTTATATACTCTGTAAAGTAGTCAAATCTTTTTATCCGTTAGGAAAGAAAAAATAAAAGAGATTCATTTTATTATTTTGCAGACATATCTCTTGTTAATCTTTCATTCTCTCTCATCGATGTTTGTGAATAACTTAATCCAGAAAGTAAAATCATGAATTATTTTGGAATTCATAACTGCGACGGCAGCACTAGTCAGTGGTTGTAGAATGCTCAACCACTGACTAGTGAGTGCTGCCGCAAAGACAACAGCGGCTTAGCCTTGAACTAAAACAACATCAAAGACATTACCTTGGAACGTGTCAGTGACATGAAATGTTAATCACTTGGTTCCTCTAATCAGGTGCCTTCATAATTCGAAACCAGACTGTCGTTTTCCACTCAATGATGGCTTTAATAAAGGCTCTTCCTAGTTTACGATGTAATTAGGACAAATATTGGCTCTTAGAATAACTAGAAATCGTCTCGAAAATAATAAGCCAATTACCATGGTAAATTACTTTAATTGCTTTTACATTTTCTATGCTATTAGAGATTAAAGCATAAACATAATAAAATGCCTAGAATTAGTTTAATTTCTATAATGGAAATGTTGCTGATTTTCAAGATAGCTTTTGGAAATTATGAAATTGCTTCTCGCAACGAATGAAATGGCCAATATTTTCACATTAATAGCAACCAATAAGACAAAGAAATAGATTGGAATGATAATGACATTACAAATATGATAAAACCCTTTCATTTAATTTTCTCAGGTCACCTCTTCTCCAGTATACACGTCTGATTGTTAAAGGTGGAATAAGATTGAATTAACAGGTTCGGTGACACCTATACATTCCCCGCCAAGCTTTGGAATTTACCTGGTTCTTTGTTCATCATCATCTCCTCCTACGTCTATTGACGCAAATTCGTCTCTATCTTGAGCTTCTAATTCAATACTTCTCCATTCATCATCTCCTACTTCGCGCTTCATAGTCATCAGCCATGTAGGCTTGGGTCTTCCAACTCTTCTAGTGCCTTGTGGAGCCCAGCTGGTCCTTTGTTACCTTAATTAAATCTGTCTTTCAGTATAATAATTGGGTCTGTTACTTTCAAACGAAAAAGAGCCTTTGATATTCTACTAACTCTTTTCATGCTTGCCACAAGATTGGATTGTGTTCCAAGAAGTCATAATGTTTATCAAAGGATATAGTTTTAAGAAAATTGATGGTTTAGAAGAGCAGTAATATTTGTTGGTGTAAATAGTTTCAAGAAAATGGATGGTTTAGAAGAATAATTATATTTGTTGGGGGAAATAGTTTAAAAAAAAAAGAGTTGACAAAAAAGTAGTAATATTTGTTGGTGGAAATAGTTTCAAGAAAATGGATGGTTTAGAAGAATAATGATATTTGTTGGTGGAAATAGTTTAAAAAAAGGGTTGACAAAAAAGTAATAATATTTGTTAGTGGAAATAGTTTCAAGAAAATGGATGGTTTAGAAGAATAATGATATTTGTTGGGGGAAATAGTTGAAAAAAAAAAAAAGAGTTGACAAAAAAGTAATAATATTTGTTGGTGGAAATAGTTTCAAGAAAATGGATGGTTTACAAGAATAATGATATTTGTTTTGGGAAATAGTTTAAAAAAAAAGGATTGACAAAAAAAGTAATAATGTTTGTTAGTGGAAATAGTTTCAATAAAATGGATGGTTTAAAAAATTGACGTTTGTCGGTGGAAACATTATCAAGAAAATGGATGGTTTAAAAAGTAATGGCATTTGTTGGTAGAAATAGTTTCAAGAAAATGGATGGTTTAAAAGGGTTATAATATATATTGGGGGAAATCCTTTTAAGAGTATCGATTCTTTGAAAGATCAATAGTATTTGTTGAAGAAATAATGAAAAAAGATAGATGATTTAAAATAATAATAATAGAAGTTGATGGAAATAATTTCTAGAGAATACATTTAAAAAAAAAGAATATTTGTTGGTGAAAATAGTGTTTAGAAAATAAATTCTTTAAAAGAGTAATAATATTGGTTATTGTATATAATTTTGAAGAAATGGAGGGTTTAAAAGTGTAATGATATAGGTCGGAGGAAATAATTTGTAGGAAATCGATTCTTTAAAACTGAAATAATATTTTTGTGGCAAATAATTTAGAGAAAATAAATGGTTTTCAGTAGGGATGCTCCAAGTGTCTTATTAATTTTTCTCTTTCACTTTTGAGAACTGGTTACTTTTAAGGTATTATTCCGATTAATAATTTTTCAATACCGATTTCTACACAAATGAATCAACACAGCAGGACTACCATTCTTATTTAAGTGGATTGAGTTTTTATAGTTTATATATGAAATATTTATTCTAATGTAGTTACAAGTTCTTAAAATATCTTATTTCATCTGTTGATCACTTCTATTGCAGTTTATTTATTTCCTTGTTTCCTTTCCTCGCTGGACTATTTTCTAGAGTTGTAGCTTACCAGGTACTATTAATATTGATATTACAAATATTTTTGCGCTAAATTTCAATTGTCTTCTCAGTAATGTGTGATACCATCTGATCACCAAATCATTCATCGAAAGCCAACAACAGTATATATATATATATATATATATATATATATATATATATATATATATATATATATATATATATATACGCTGGCGTATGTGTGTGTATTTATATACCGTAAATGTATAATTTTCACACATATGCCTTTTTAATGTTTTAGGGAACTCCTCGTTGTGCATTCGTCTGTATTATTATTATTATTATTATTATTATTATTATTATTATTATTATTATTATTATTATTATTATTATTACTTCCTAAGTTACAACCCTAATTCGAAAAGCAGGATGCTATAAGCCCAGGGGCCCCAACAGGAAAAATAGCCTAGTGAGGAAAGGGAACAAAGAAAAATATAATATTTCAAAAATTATAACAGCATTAAAATAAATATTTTCTATATAAATTATAAAAACTTTAACAAAACAATAGGAAGAGAAATTAGATAGAATAGTGTGCCCAAGTGTACCCTCAAGCGAGAGAACTCTAACCCAAGACAGTGGAAGACCATGGTACAGAGGCTATGGCACTACCCATGACTAGAGAACAATGATTTGATTTTGACGTGTCCTTCTCCTTAAAGAGCTGCTTGCCATAGCTAAAGAGTCTCTTCTAACCTTACCAAGAGGAAAGTAGCCACTGAACAAATACAAGATATTCAGTCTTTAGAACGTATATCGTAGGTGCTTATGGTTTTCAATGCATTCATTACGTGATTTCTGTTTATTAGGTCGCTTATGAAACTATAGTCAATTCTTCTTAGTGAGGCAGATTTGCACAGACTCGCAGGGGTGCCCTTTTAGCTCAGAAAAGTTTCTTGATCACTGATTGGTTGGACAAGATAATTCTAACCAATCAGATAGCAGGAAACATTTCCGAGCTGAAAAGGGCACCGCTGCCAGTCAAGTGTAAATGCGCCTCATTAAAAAAATTTAGTATAGGTTATGCATTCAATAGACATGCCTTTAGATCTTGCTCATCTTAACGTAGGGATTTTATTAATGCTTCCTGGGTTCATTAAATGAACAGCTACACCATAGCACAAATTAAACGTAGCATATTCATTATTGATAATAATATATAGATATATTACATATACATATAAATGTATAATATACACATGTATATATACATACATACATACACACACACACACATATATATATATATATATATATATATATATATATATATATATATATATATATATATATATATATATATATGTGTGTGTGTGTGTGTGTGTGTGTGTGTGTGTGTGTGTGTGTGTGGGTAGAAATCACGAAAGCTGACACGTGATGAATATAAAATGTATTATAACCACGAAAGGAAAAATGAAAAAGACTTGATTGGAGTTAGTACTTTCATCTACTCAGGACATTATTAAACTTAGCAATAAGAATACATATTCAAAGACATCGTATTTATACAGGAGAAGGGGATCCAACAGCTGTCAGTTTCTTAATAATTCCGGAGAAGTCAGATTTTAGATAAAAGGATAATACTGGATTAACGGAATACAGACCTGGGCTTAGATTCAAATTTCTACCTTGAGTACAGGAGATTAAAAATAATTCAACAATATTCCTTTGGAAATAGTCATTTACATGGATTACTTTTTCCGCCTTTGACCAACCAATTCTGTGACTTGATCCTAACCAGTGGGAGGCCAAGGCATTATTAACAGAACCCCTAGAGACGGCCACCTGATGCTGTTTTAATCTGACTGGGATACTTTTGGATGTTTGGCCTACACTCTGAACAAGGAATGCTATATATTACATTATCATCATTTCCAGAACTATTCTTAATAAACATGTTTTTTAATGTACAATTATATTTAAACACTACAGCAATGTCTAGTTTTTTCAAAAGGGGTATAACATCTAAAAAGTACTAACTCCAATCAAGTCTTTTTCATTTTTCCTTTCGTGGCTATAATACATACATATATATATATATATATATATATATATATATATATATATATATATATATATATATATATATATATATATATATATATATGTATACATATACTTGAATCTCCTAATTTCCTTCAAGCAAGACTTCAGACAACAAAATTATTTTATCAGGAATCTTATCAATCAACTCTATTATTGAATCCTGGTTTTGAGAAGACCAGCCTTTCTTAAATTTTTAAAATTTTGGAATTTCCTTTCATATGATTTTACTCAGAAGATATTTCGGGATATTTTTGGAGTAAAATTAAATGGAAAACACTGACATAGGCTTTCATTTTTTTTCTATTTAATTTTCATTGTACATATTTTCCCTACGGAATCTCGGCCTATCAACAAATTTGATTGACAATAGAACTGACAAATCCGATTGAGAGAGAGGAAAAAAATCAAATTTTCAAAACAGTGATATAGGATTTTTTTTTTTTCAAACTGAAATTGCTCTTTTATAAAATGTATTTTGCATGTATTTCATATTCTTCATGTTGCATTTCGTTAGTGTGTGTTAGAATATAGTAGGCCTACTTTATATTCTATTCTTTATATTTAGATGCATTAATATACATATTGAAACACCGATGCTCAAACACACGCGCACACACACACATATATGTATATATATATATATATATATATATATATATATATATATATATATATATATATATATATATATATATATATATATATAGAATTTTCATTGAAGGCCATAGCATCTTTAAGTTTTCAGGCGTAAGTGTATGTGTACATACTGTATATAATTATGTATACATATATATGTATATATATATATTTATATATATACATATATATATATATATATATATATATATATATATATATATATATATATATATGTGTGTGTACGTATATATAATTATATAAACAGTGAATAACAACTACAAACATGGCTAAGAGCCATGAGCAGAAATTGGAGGTTGGAGAAATTTGAATATTAGTAAACCATAACGGAAGGTGCGAAAAAGCTATAAAGTCTAGTCAAATGAAACAGTAGTTTTAATCTTCGAAGAGATGATATAAGAAAAAGACTAAAAGACTGTATGGTTTTAGTGAAAGGGTCATTGATTCATTAATATTATTAGTAAGCTTTAATGGTACATGGAGTGTAGGTGATTCAAATGGTTTAAATAAACCTTTGGTTAAGGATTAAAAGCCGGGGATTTTGTGGTTTTTTCTTTAGCGAAAAAAGTTGGTGGAAGTTTTTCTTTCGCGAAAGTTCCATTCCCGGTTCAGCATTTAAAAAATGAATGGGGAAGCGAACGCATTTTTTTTTTATAGCAGAAAAGATTTTAATCTTTCAACACATTTTTCTTTTATCTATTCATTGTTTTTCCTTCCTCTTTTCAATATATTTTTCCATGTCCATGACATTGTCATATAAATTTCACACTCACTTTCTCCTTTGATGTTATCTTTTTATCATTTTCCACTTTAAACTTCTTTCTAAAGTAAGGTTATAATCAACGTTTTCTTAATTTCTTCAAATATATCCTGCCTTTTCTTTAAATGAGAGAAAAAATCCTGTTATAGGTAATGTAAATATAAATATATTTTGTTCTAATTAGTGGCATATGGCATATGTCAAAGTTGGCGAACAATGGGATGTACTCAATAACCCGCAAGTTATAAATATAAATTGAATATGATAACTATACTCAGGGAAAGATTGCAAAGAAAATCCTCCATTTGATGTATAACTAAATCTAATTTTAAAGATACAATCTGTAAAGACTAGTTTTGGTTTTGAATGTTTAATTTGATTTCTTTGGAAACATCAAAGTATATTGAAGATATGAGGGAATTAGGCGAGCCTTATTTCCTTTGTATTTCCCTAAACTTCATTCCATAAGTTGAATGAATTTGAGATGAAGCAACAAAGATTGAATGCATTTGCCAACTTCTGATAAAAGAGCTGTAAGTACAGGATAAATTCAATAAACTTCATTTCAAAAGTTTAATGAATTTAGGACAAAATAATGAATATTGAATAAAATAGTTAGCTTCTGATACAAAAGCAGAAAGTACAGGAATAATTTACTCCGATAAATTCAATGAACTTCAGCCCTCAACTTGAATGCACTTAAAACAAAACAATATATTTCAATGCAAAAGTGTTAGCTTTTGATACAAAAGCGGGAAGTACAGGAAAAATTTTATCCGGTAAATTACCTAAACTTCAGCCCATAAGTTGAATGAATTTAAGAAAAAATAATAAATATTAACTGTAAGCTTCTGATATAGATGTGGAAAGTACAGGAACAATTTTCTCCGATAAATTTAATAAAATTCAGCCCATAAGTTGAATGAAATTAAGACAAAAACAACAAATATCAAATGTAATTGTTATCTTCTGTTAAAGAAAATTTCCTCCAATAAATTATACTTAATGTCGGTGCAAAGTATTTTCCACATTACCAGCAAAAGCACTTCCAGAAAATAACGCAACAAATAATTACCCGAACAAACATAATTTCCAAATGAGATGTTAAACAGCTGCACCAGTCGCAAAGTAATAAGCTTACGTTATTTATACAAGATGATCAAATTGGAAAGTGGTCCTATTAAAAAAAAAAAAAAAAAAAAAAAATCCTGGATATTCCTAGAATAACTTCCATTAGGGGATATTGGTTGGTTTTAGTGGGGCGGGGATACCACTTCCTTTGGTCATAGATTTAAAAGCTTTAGGCTTTCTCTCTTCATAAAGGAAAAGTCGTTGATTTAAAGCACCAATATCCAGGGAATGAGGTTTGCAATGCTCGAGGGAACGAAGAAGGTAAGAATACGTTTCTTTTTTCTAAAATCAATTCATCCATTTTATATCATATATTCATAGATATAAAACAAAAGTTTCTATGGCTTATATATTATTTAGGGAAATTAAGAGTAATAGATTAAGGTTTAATTTCATATAGTATTTTTATACATACAAAATAAAATGAATTTCTATGGCTTGAATATTAGTTTGGGAATTAAGAGGAATAGTGCTTATACCCCCTCTCCACCCAAGCTAGGACCAGGGAGAGCCAGGCAATGGCTACTGATGACTAAGCAGGTAAACCTACAGGCTCCCCCAAACACCCCATCCTTAGCTCTTAAGGATGGTGATTCGGGTGAAGTTACAGCAACTAAAGGAACTAACAAGTTTGAGCAAGACTCGAACCCTAGTCTGGCGATAACCAGGGACGGAAGTTACCAAAATGCCACCACAACCGTAAATGATGTTATATAAATAATGAATAAAAAACAAATATTTGTATTTCATAGATTAAATTATAAATATAGAATAATATATATTATTTCAGAAGCTCGTCATTAGGATAACGTTATATGCAATGCCACTATAAAAAAAGAGTTCATTTTAATGAAAATATTTTAATCATTACATGATTAAATTAATTACAGGGCAACGCAGTTATCATGAATATAATTTGCGGAACTAATTGGTATTAATGTATATTTCAGCAGGGCTCAATTATTCGAATTTCTTTCATTAACAAATGTTGAAAAGTCCCACAATAAGAATACGGACGGTATATTTCAATGGGGATAGTTTCGTTTGTATTGAAGACTATTACTATGAAAACATTCCTGGAAATAATTAAACCTATCAGAATGTTAGGTTTCTGGAAACGTCTCTGACTGGTGATCTGTTGGAATGGGGTTCGAGACCCACTCAAGCTTGATAGTTTCTTGTAGTGTCAACAACCTCGGCAGTTTCGAGTAGCCTATAGGTCTACCTGCCAAGTCATCAGCAGGTAGCCTGGCCTCCCTGGTCCTAATTTGGGTGCAGAGGGGGCTTGGAAACTGATTATATGTATATATGATCAGTCTCTAGGGAATTGTCCTGCCTCTTCCATTCATGAGAGACCTTTAAAAAAGTTAAATATAAATATCGCCAGTAAATGAGATAATTATCAACCAAATAAACGTAAGGAGAGAGTGTAATAAACTCATATAGCCTTTGAATAATTATATGATAAAAAATCCTTTTTATTAATAATTAATTTCATTTGCATTATATCAAATCTATAATAAATTATCTTATAAGAACGATTATAAAACAAACTAAATAATATCCTTATTTGGAATTATATCTTATAATCTATTCATTGCTTTTCCTTCCTGTTTTCAAGATTTTTTCCATGTCCATGACGTTATCATATAATTTTTCTCACTCTCTCTTTTGGTGTTATTTTTTTTTCTTATTTTATACCACACCCTTCTTTCCAAAATAACATTATTATCAATGTTTTCTTAATTCCTTCAAGCATGTCGCATTTTATTAAAGGATAGAAAAAAAACTTATATCTGTTCTCTACATAATGAAGAGCAGGTGTCTGGATAATTATACACACACTGAATATATTTCTTTTCGGTCATGCTCAGCTCTCCCCGTCCCTTGGCTGAGAGGGAGTAATCATACCCTGGTGAAAAGGAAATACGCGTGTGTGCATGCGCATATCTATCTTAATATTTAGTTTGCATGATTAATCTACAAGCGTAAACCACTGTACTTTTATCGTAGATGATCATAGGAAAAAGATTTAACTTTTCTGTTTTCGAATAATCCATTAGATTATAAACAAAATTATTCATTTGGTGACATAATAAATCTATGTACTTTTAATGAGCTTGTCCTGTAAATAATTACCTTTGCTGCTTTTATTGTGCATAGGTTATTAAAAAATTCAAATTCTTGTGATTGTTGGCTGACTTGAAATCAAGATTCCGATGATTTTAAGTCTTTTTATAAGAATAAAGTCTACCTGTAGTCCGATGATTTTAAGTCCTTTTATAAGAATAAAGACTACCTGTAGTCCGATGATTTTAAGTCCTTTTATAAGAATAAAGTCTACCTATAGTCCGATGATTTCAAGTCCTTTTATAGGAATAAAGTCTAACTATGGTTCGATGATTTAAAGTCCTTTTATAAGAATAAGTCTACCTGTAGTCCGATAATTTTAAGTTCTTTTATTAAGAATAAAGTCTACCTGTATTCCGATGATTTTAAGTCCTTTTATAAGAATAAGATCTACCTATAGTCCGATGATTTCAAGTCCTTTTATAGGATTAAAGTCTACTTATAGTCCGATATATTTAAGTCCTTTTATAAGAATAAAGTCTACCTGTTTATTTATTCGTTAACTTACTGATAATCTTCCCTCTCCCATCATCAGCTTTACTGCCTCTACCTCTACTGATGTCTTACTGATATCTGATTCATCCCAGGTCTATCTATTCCTCTTCATTGGCGGGTTCTAGGAGATCTATTGACTTAGCCATTTATATGCAAATAATGTAGCCATTGCCACGCAGTCCTATTCTCTCCCTGGTGGCTTAGAGGTTCATCTGGGACTCGCAGCCTGCGTTTGAGCCTAGCTGTCCCTGTGAGCTATGGATAGGGATTTGCAAGGGGCCCCTTAGGCCTACCTACTATTCACCATTGGCCCCTACCTCCTCGCTTTAGTTCATACCCTGGCCTGGTGAAGAAGATGTATCTTATTTCTCTTCATCTCGTTTTTATAGTTTATATGTGAAAGATGTATTTTAATGTTGTTACTGTTTTTAAGGTAATTTACTCTATATGTTCATTACTTCTATTTTAGCTTACATTTTTACTTGTTTCCTTTTCTCACAAGGTTATTTTTCTTATAGTTCTTCGGGTGATGGCATCCTGTGTTTCCAACTAGGGTTTAGCTTAGCTAATAATAATAATAATAATAATAATAATAGTAATAATAATAATAATAATAATAATGATGATGATAATAATATCAATATCAATATGAATATTAATATTAATATTATTTAAAATAATAATAATAATAATAATAATAATAATAATAATAATAATAATAATTAGGTATGTTTTGTAACTATAACTTTGGATGTAATACTTAATTTTGTCTTTGCAGCTCATGAAGGACCTTTTAACTTCTAACTGTTTGCCATCCATATTATTTCACCTTTCATGAAGCCCATTATGCACATATGTCTGTTATCTTTGGTGAAACAGAAAATATATGCAAAAGGTATTATGATATTCATAAACGCTCTCCCCTACTGTCGGAATAATTCATAATGATTATGTTGAACAGAACCAAGTTGACATAAAGGGCGCCTCTAATTATGAGTCTGTCTTGGAAACAATTAAGAAACAATAGCTCTTTTCACGCATCACATTTGCTCTCCCTCTTGGAAGTCCTTCTAGATTAAATGGAACTCAGTTGTCCTTGAGTATGGTATTGTTGCGGAGTCTAGAGTGGCTCTACGCACATCATTGTTCGTGTTTTTTTTTGTTTTTTTATTTGGGAGTGGTCCAAGCCTTACATACCATATTCAAATAACTCAATCATAAGTGTGCAATTTTTACTTGTACCTGGTACGTTCCTTATATTCTATATTACATGCCATATATAAATAACTTGATCATACATGTATTAAGTTTTATTTATACCTGATACGTTCCTTATATTTTATATTACATGCCATATTTGAATAACTTGATCATAACTGTATTAAGTTTTACTTATACCTGATACGTTCCTTATATTTTATATTACATGCCATATTTGAATAACTTGATCATAACTGTATTAAGTTTTACTTATACCTGATACGTTCCTTATATTCTATATTCATACTAGAAAAAAGTTAACTTTAAATACGAATATAATTTGAGACCAAAATTTAGTTCTTCTGAAACATCCTAATTACCATAAATGTATATCATAGACAAAAATAACTTAAACTTTCTCATGAATTTCATCTTCTGTTAAAAAAAATAGTAACTATTTCCTGGATAGTTAACGAATGAAATAATTCATGCCTGATTCAACATTCACACGAATTATATCTGTTAAAGATAGTTATAATTTAGTAGCTATTTGCTGGATAGTAAACGAATAAAATAATTTATTTCAGATTCAACTTTCGCACGAATTATATTTGTTAAAGATAATTATAATTTAGTAGCTATTTGCTGGATAGTAAACGAATAAAGTAATTCATGCTAGATTCAATTTTCTCACGAATTCCATCTATTAAGTATAATTATAATCTAGTAACTATTTGCTGGATAGTAAACGAATAAAGTAATTCATAATGGATTCTACTTTCACATGAATATCGTCTGTTGAATATAAGTAAAATTTAGTAGCTATTTGCAGGATAGCAAAGGAATAAAATCATTTCTGTCAGATTCAATTTTCACACGAATTCCATCTATTAAATATAATTATAATCTAGTAACTATTTGCTGGATAGTTAACGATTGAAATAATTCATGCCTGATTCAACACTCACACGAATTATATCTCTTAAAGATAGTTATAATTTAGTAACTATTTGATTGATAGTAAACGAAAACAATCCTATCAAATTAAAATTTCACACGAAATCTATCTGTTAAAAACAATTATAATTTAGTAACTATTTGCTGGATAGTAAACGAATAAGATAATTCATTTCAGATTTAACTTCCCAATTTGACTTTTTTTTTTCATTATCTTGTCTCTTTTTCATGTAATCTAATATCCTTTATCAAAAATTTGCAAAAACTCACTTTTCCGAAAACACATAGCATTCTCTAAGCCTTTAGATTTCAAGTATGATTTAGGCTTCAGAGAAAGAAATAGGGGAAGTTTCCTTAGGATGATAAGTACCACAAGCTTCATAAATCTTAAGAGATATGGGTTTTTTGGATTCAAGATTTATGGGTACTAATTTCGAGATAGAAATAAAAAGAACTTTAGGCGTAATTCTTCAGTCAGTTTGTTATGTTAATTCTTCCTCTCTCTCTTTCCACACACACACACACACACACACACACATATATATATATATATATATATATATATATATATATATATGCATATATATATATATATATATATATATATATATATATATATATATACATATATATATATATATATATATATATATATATATATATATTTATGTACATATATATATATGTATATATATATATATATATATATATATATATATATATATATATATATGTAGGTATATATATGTATGTTTATATATATGTATATATACGTATATATATGTATATATATATATATATATATATATATATATATATATATATACATATATATATATATATATATATATATATATATATATATATATATATATACATATATATGCATATATACACACACACATATATATATATATATATATATATATATATATATATATATATATATATATATATATACAGTATATATATGAATAATCAAATATACATGCAAACACATATAT
This sequence comes from Palaemon carinicauda, assembly GCF_036898095.1. Taxonomy (NCBI): domain Eukaryota; kingdom Metazoa; phylum Arthropoda; class Malacostraca; order Decapoda; family Palaemonidae; genus Palaemon; species Palaemon carinicauda. The sequence goes on from NC_090731.1 coordinate 7,121,323, forward strand.
CAATCTTTTTTCTTAAGGTCTGCTTTTCTGGTCCTGTACAGCAAGGGGAAGCCTACTCTCTACAGGACCTCCACGGTCGTTTTATGATGTTCATTCGAGAGCATTTAACATTTCACAATGCATATCGCTCGCTTACTGTTACATATTCACTATCGAAGCACTCGCTGAATGAGAAAGTCTTCAGTTTCCTCTTAAAGCCTTAATATCTTCAATTATTCGTATGTCTCGTGGGAGCTTATTGTATAGGCTCGGGGCCGCATATTTAAAGGCTCTAGAACCTACGGTAGACATGCATCTAGGTTCTAATGGTTTGGAACCATCTGTAACTATTCTCGTGTCAGGACGATTTGTTGGCTGACGATATTTAGCAATTCTCTATTTTGGACGACCGGTTCTGATAACTTGGTGGGTTATTGTCAATATTTTAAACTCAATTCTAGCTTTAATCGGCAGGCAATGTAGATTAATTAATATAACAGTGATCCTTTCTCTGTCTATCTATCTATCTATCTATCTATCTATCTATGTGTATATATATAAATATATAAATATATAAATATATATATATATATATATATATATATATATATATATATATATACACATACACACACGCATATATATATATATATATATATATATATATATATATATATATATATATATATATATATATATATACACATATATATTAGACAGATATTCAAGTAACCAACACGCACATCTGATAAAGAAAATAATACGCAATCTATATACATCCATAGGTAAAGATTTGATCTCTAATGTTAATAATAAATTCATATTCAAAGATTTCCATGATATGCTATTCCTACAGCTCAATGAACCGCAGCTGAATAAATAGTAATTTTGTTAAATCGTTGATAAAGTCGCCTTTCGGCCAGGGGAAATAAACCTACCTACTGTGAGGAAATAGGATCAAAACATATTTTTTGTAGTGTATTGTTTGTTTATGAAGAGTGTTTTTTCCAAGTAATTTTATCAATGATAACTCCGGAATTCATTACGCCTCAATGCATTCTTTATATCATGTTGAACAACAACAACAATAATAAGAATAGGGAAGTGGGG
>NC_090731.1:7129911-7132411 GCF_036898095.1 Palaemon carinicauda
AATACTATTTTGAATATTCAAGGAAAGTTTTCCTTTACAACTTTATTGCTCTTTTATAAGCCATAAATATAAGGGGTACTTTTGTCATATACATAAAATATTATAGCTATGAATAAACTGTAAATCCTGTTGATTATGAAAATAATAGCAATGTTAATTTGATTAAAATCACCTGATAGTGCATGGTACCCTTAAGAAAACGAACGTGCAGTTAAAAAAAAAAAACAGTACTTTCAATCGGAAATTCTCCGTAAAAAAAAATTTTTCTCAACAGTATTTCAGTTAAATAAAGGCGACCGTAATTTTACCTTACTTTCTTATTATCTTTTACGGGTTGGTGACTGTAATATCACTCCTTTGCGTCAATGTATCCGTTTTTAAAATGGTGAAAATCCTGGAATACCGTTTTTTAATGCAAATTTTTAACAGTGTACGTAAAACATTGTAACTGAATAAACTGTAAATCATAGTGATTATGAAAATAATAGTAATATTAGATTAATCAAAATCAACTACTCTCTTGGCAAGCGATAACCTGTTCCTGATAGTGCTTGGCACCCTCAAGAGAACGAGCATAGTTTAATATTTATGATGTCATATAAGAGAATGCTCAAAGATTCTGTTGTAATGAAACCAATACGTCTCTTCGAAGCGCACACTTTCGTAACACGATCGAGAGAGAGAGAGTATGAGGAGACATCTCGTCAGGAAATAGCGATTAGTAATAAATTCATGGACAGAATCCATGACCTTCAGCTCCTCCTGACTTTGGAAAGCCTTCATTACCTTGAGCATGAGCAATCTCTGACAGTGACACCAATATTAAGCCAGAGGACAGGGTGACCCTCTGACCCCGCTAACTAATTTCATTTCTTCTGAAAGCTGTTCAACTTCTACAAGGACCTCTTTGCTTTTATGGTTTTAAATTGAATTTCCTTGCTTTATTTATATCAAACAATATTGGTGTCAATGACCCTCGATATAAGGAAGCCCAAAAACTTGAAATCAATCAATCAATTCATCATCATCATCATCATCATCATATCCTCCTACGCCTATTGAAACAAAGGGCCTCGGTTAGATTTCACCAGGCGTCTCTATCTTGAGCTTCTAAATCAGGACTTCTCCATTCATCATCTCCTACTTCATGCTTCATAGTCCTCAGCCATGTAGGCCTGGGCCTCTCAACTCTTCTAGTGCTGCGTGGAGACCAGCTGAAGGTTCGGTGAAATAATCTCTCTTAAGGAGTGCGAAGAGCATACCCAAACCATCTCCATCTATCCCTCAATTCACAGGACCAAAATCTCCCCTGTCATCGCTCGTTTTATCCTAAGATTTTATTTCTTCGCCAGCGTTTTTATTCAAATTCCTTCAGATAATAATTTCGCTCTCCAGCGGTTCAAGAAGAACCGGTCTCATTTCCTCTCACAGAAATAAGAATAACGATATCATTGAGAATAAGAATTCGGTTTTGTGCGACGACTCAGCAAAAGAGCAGATGGATGGATGTGGGGGAAACGATAAGGAAATATTTATATATTCATTTTCTTTAAAACTAAATTACAGTAAAGAAGATAAGCATGGATGTAAACTAGAGAGGCACTCAGTAGAAAGCATGCCTTCGCCATACCAACCACTCTTATTTTACTCTTAACTTCACTGCGTGCTTATATTTCGATGTATGTTCTTCAAACTCTAATGGATTTGTCCTTGGGCCATACCCCACATGTTAACCAAGTTTCGTTGAAATTGGTTTAATAGTTCTAGTGTAGTATTGTTCACAAACAAAAAGTAAAGTAACAAAGCATTTGCCATATGCTTAACATTACGATTTTTTTGTTCAAAGTACTGCTGCGTACTTGTACTTTGATGCCCTTTTTTCTAAAATGTTACAGATTCATCCTTTGGTCACACCCAACTTTACTAACAAGTTTGGTCAAAATCGGTACTGTAGTTCTTGTGAAAAGTTGCTCAGAAAAAAACTAAGAAACGACGGCAGGGGTGAATACATACCCTTCGCAAAATCTGAGAATTGAGGGGCGGGAGGGGCGTATGCCACTCTATGAAACGCGACCGACTGAGACATTTTGCCAGTTTATTCAAACTAAGTATTCAATAGATCTCCGATTTTCGTTGAGACCATTCTAGCATACTGGAGCGAGAAGTTAGACACCATATTTAGCATTTTCGGTGACTATAGATAACCGTATGATTGGAATAGTAAATTGACAATAATAATAATAATAATAATAATAATAATAATAATAATAATAATAATAATAATGATAATAATAATAATAATAATAATAATAATAATAATAATAATAATAATAATAATAATAATAACACAGGACTTACGAATTGAACTGAAAAGGATATGGAATATACAGTAGAAGTGGTGCAATAATAATAATAATAATAATAATAATAATAATAATAATAATAATAATAATAATAATAATAATAATAATAATAATAATAATAGTAATAATGAAAATGA
>NC_090731.1:7134911-7139911 GCF_036898095.1 Palaemon carinicauda
CCATAATTCCGTACTGGATCCAAGGCTGTTCAATATAATCTAACTTATTGAGTGTATCCTTAGTCTAGACTTTGCCTCTAAATGATGCTACCTCCAATTCGCCTACTTGTCCATTCCCAAATTCGTGATTCCACATCAGGACCCCGATATCCAGAAAATTTATCTGGTAGTAACTTAGAACAACATATATTTCATGTGCCCTGGTGCAGGCAGCGAGAAAGGGCTGCAATATGAATGAAACAGATCTGTGATTATTGTATGATAGTGAAAAATACTTGTAAATAATCAAAATTTTTAGACGGGTCGACATATTGCTCATCATTGTCTTTGAAGACGAGTCTGTGTAAATTTCAATTCTTTACGGTTCTGGTGACACTACTGGAATAAAGTATGCGTGCTTTAATATTGCAAATGTACCCAGGTTAATCAAAATTGCTCCAATCAATTCCATAAAAATAAAACTGTAGGTTCAATGCATATATATCAGATCCTATCTCTCTCTCTCTCTCTCTCTCTCTCTCTCTCTCTCTCTCTCTCTCTCTCTCTCTCTCTGCTCGTCTTTCTCTGCCCCTCTCTCCTCTCTGTCTTTCTCTCTCTCTTATTATCTCTAAGTGAAGGCCTTATTTGATCTATATCTAATAATGGTGCGGGGAATGGAAGATTGCTCAAACCTCATAATAGATCTTATAAGTATCCGCTTTCACAATAGGTCGGCTCTGAGCAATAATGAGATCAGTTCTTGGCGACTTAGCACAGAAGGAATAGGGTACTTCCTTCTATATGCCAATTTGAAATCTATCTTTTACAAACTTTAATTATGTAACTATTGCAATTTTGCGAAAGAAGTAGTCATTCGGAAAGAAGATTTAGTTGTTATATTCCAGAAATATATGAAAACCTTAGATTCCATGTTAAGTTAAGAAAGCAAGCAAGATAGGAGAAAATGATGGTATATCCAGTATTAAGATTCGATCAATAACAACGGAAGTTGCCGATAGAGGTATCAGACGTTTGCAAATTCAAATATTTGGATGCAGTATAATAGAAGATTTTTTATCTTCAATAATTAGATATAATTAATAGAATTCCCTGTATTAGGTAAAAATATTTGATACATTGGAAATTGAAACTATCAATCGTACAAATTATTATTGACATAAATTTTTACAACTTTGAAGCATATTAACTTGCCTTTTCACAACCAATAACACTGATTATTTGAACATAACATTCCAAACCGTACACCGTGCGAAGCATGACATTTGATAAATCCAGATAAAATTTACCCTCTCATGGAAAAGATTAATCTTCATGGAAAAAAAAAATGAAAATTCATTTCACAAAGACTTTATCTTATTCTGCGATTTTGCTACACAAAAGAATCATGGATTTGGGAGATGACATGTCTTGTCAAAAACAAATAGCTTTATCTCTCTTGACATTCGTTTGATCTCTGGTGTCAAAATGTGATATTGAAGCGACACGAGATGAATATTCTATTGCACTGAATTTCCCAGGACCGATTTTAAAGTAAGATTGTGCTATTGAGGATTAATTATATTGATAATGATGATAAAGAAAATAACATTATTAAATATCATTCTTCTTTTTCTTCTTTTTCTCCTTCTTTGTTGTTATTATTATTATTATTATTATTATTATTATTATTATTATTATTATTATTATTATTATTACTAATATTATTATTATTATTATTATTAATTATATCATCATTATTATTATAATGATTATTATTATTATTATTATTATTATTATTATTATTATTATTATTATTATTATTATTATCATTATTATTATTATTATTATTATTATTATTATTATTATTATTATTATTATTATTATTATTATTATTACTAATAAATTCTATTATTTGATGAAAAGTCATATAACCTTCAAATGTTTCAACGTAACGCTTTGGAAAGTAAGGATCACAGAGAGAGAGAGAGAGAGAGAGAGAGAGAGAGAGAGAGAGAGAGAGAGAGAGAGAGAGAGAGAGAGTTTTTGGCATTCAAAATACTACTTCATCTAAATTGATGTGGGGCATAGACAACTCGATTGATTATAATCCTTTATAACAATGATAAAAATGTTAGAATGTTAAAAGCAGCCTGATAAATAATGTAGATATTGGACTGGTGAACTATTTCACGAGTACCTAATATGAATACTCAGATACAAAGACAATTTTAGTCATGGGCTGTGACCTTTTTCAATAAAAAATAAGATAAAAAAGTGGTAACGGAGCATTCGATACAAATCGCAAAATATTCGACAGAACTCGAAAATTGGTTTAGATTCGAGTCCCACTTGAAATTGAAACTAGAATATCGAGAAGAAAGTTATTGTAGCAGGAGATAAAGTTAAAAAGAATAAAATGGAACCATTTGAAATTAACAAGATAAAAATGAAAACAGAAATACGCATATAATATTTACATATGTATATGTGTATATACAGCCTACAGTATATGTACATATATATGGATATATATATATATATATATATATATATATATATATATATATATATATATATATATATATATTATATATATACTGTACACATATATATATAGTATATATATATATATATATATATATATATATATATATATATATATATATATATATGCAGAAGAACCACAGGGAAAATGAAAATACAGAATATACACTTGAGTCCTGACTAGTTTCGTGATACTTCCTCAGAGGACTGATTTTATTGAGAGAGGTTTCTTACATTTTACAGGGAAAGCAAAAGTACGAACATACATATAGAGATTTAGAGAACAATGACACTCCCTTACCCGCTACCTGGGTTTGACTCAGGTGTGCGTAGGAGGAGTCCGAAAGCTCGTTAGACACCTGCTAAAAAGGGTCATTTCTAGTGGCGGGTATATTCTTGTTTTCTTCTTATTTTACTTTCATTACAGTTATTTATATGTCAATGCGGTAGCCTTATCTATATAAATACATAAGCAAAACATACACAAAAATACAAATATATATACATATATATATACATACATATACACATACATATACATATATATATATATATATATATATATATATATATACATATATACATATATATATATATACATATATACATATATATATACACATACACACATATACATATACATACATACACACACATACATATACATATACATACACATACACATATACATATATATACATACATACAGATACAAATACATATACATATACATAAATACTTACACATACACATACATATACATACACATACACATATACATACATATACACACACATATATACATGTATACATATATACACATACATACCTATGCATATATACATTCATATGTATACAACATTAATATCATAAACATATAATCATGTATATATCAATACTTATATCTAGCATAACACTATATAGTGCCAATATACTTATGCATACTCTATAAAATAATTGTTTCCTTTAATGAATGGTAGCTTAGGTCTAAATATTAATTTCACACCGACGTTAATTATTCACAATACATTCAATTCTACATGAAGTGGTTAATGTTTTTTTATATAGTTTACAAATCTCTTTACATATAAAGGCGTCGAGTTTATACATTCCATGACCAATATTCAAGTTGTTTTCAAAGGTTTCTTTTATGAAACTGGACTCTATGATGTTTCTTTCTACTAAGTTATTTGAATAAACCAATTTCTTTGCACCTGACCAATTAATAGGGTGATTTTTATCTCTAACGTGGGCAAAGAGTGCATTATTATCTTGAGCATACCTGACACTTTTCTTATGTTGTTCAATTCTCTTTTCTAGGGCTTTACCAGTTTGACCAATATAGTATTTTTCACAAGCATTGCATGGAATACGATATACACATCCCTTGGTAATGTCAGGAGAATTCTTTATTAAGGCTGTTTTTATTGTATTTTTACTCCTAAATGCTACATTTACATTGAAGTTTTTTAACAGTTGGGGAATTTCTTTAAATGAATCACAATAAGGTAGTACAAGTAAATTTTGTGTGTTATAGTTTTTTCTGTTATCATTACCGAAAAAAGTCTTTTTTGCTGTTCTTAGGGCATCATCTAATACAATTTCAGGATACTTTAGTTTTTTACCTATTGCTCTAATACCATTTATTTCGTCATCAATATATTCAGGGCTGCAGACCCGGAATGGTCTTAAAAACATAGAAGTAAATACAGATTTCTTAACTTTGTTGCCTTGGTTTGAGTAATAATGGACATATGCCGAGATATTCGTTGGCTTTCTGTATACACTGAACTTGAGACTATTATTACATCTATGTATGCGACAATCCAAAAAAGGTAGGGTACAATTATTCTCCTGCTCCATAGTGAAATTTATTGATGGTACCAAACTATTCAATCTAAGAAGAAAGTTATCTAAATTTTCATTTCCTGGCCACACACATATTATGTCGTCAATATATCGAAACCATTTTACATTATTAGGTATGATGTTATTTACGATTCTGCTTTCAAAAAATTCCATATATAGATTGCTCAATACTGGGGATAAAGGGTTTCCCATAGCCATACCAAAAGTTTGTGCATAAAATCTCCCATTGAATTCAAATTTACCATCTTTTATACATAATTTAATTAATTCTATTAAAGTGTGTATGGAGAATGGTAGATTCAATTGTCTATTATCTAATGTTTCAGATAAAAATTCCAACATGTCATCAATAGGTACTTTTGTGAATAGTGAGACTACATCAAAACTGACAAGCCTACAGGTACTGTTGATCTGTACTTCATTCAGTTTGTTAATCAAGTCTACATTATTTTTTATATTTGAATATGAGATGGTGCCAACTAAAGGATTGAGGATATTCACAAGGTACTTAGATAATTTATATGCTGCTGAACCTACAGAGCTAATTATTGGCCTAGCTGGATAATTTGGCTTATGAGTTTTAATAGTTCCATACATATATGGCAATG
>NC_090731.1:7144911-7149911 GCF_036898095.1 Palaemon carinicauda
GTATACACACAAGGAACGTATATATATATATATATATATATATATATATATATATATATATATATATATTTATATATATCTATTTATATATATATATATATTTTATATATATATATATATATATATATATATATATATATATATGCCTAACAATACCTTCGAACTAAAATACACTTTATAAATTTGGAAGCGACGAATGTGTTACTGTGTTCAGATGTCCATTGCATATATCGTTTAAGACACTTTTCACAGAATCTGACATTTATGAAGTCACGTATGGAAGTGTGTGTCACAGAGAGGAAGTTGAGAGTTAATGTGGGTATGATTTATGTTATGAGATGCACGAGAAGGGAGGTTGAATGTCACGTTGAAGAGACACTTACTAGAGGAAGTAGATTAGTTCAAGTACTTAGGCTCTGTTATTGCTGCAAATGTGGAGTGGAAGCAGATGTACGTCAGGGAGGAAATGAAGGATGGAAAATGTTGTGGGTAGTGGAAGAGTGGTAAGGAATAGAGGGTTAGGAATTTATGTAATATAAATTTTGTATAAGAAAGTGATTGTATCAAATGTGATGTATGGATCGGAGTTGTGGGGAATGAAATTGATGGAGAGACAGAAATTGAATTTGTTCGAGATGAAGTGTCTGAGGAGTACAGATAGGTATCTTATTTAGATAAGATTAGAAACGAAGTTGTGAGAGGGAGAATTAACAGATTCGTTTCTAAGAGGGAGAATTAATAGATAAAGTGGGTATGAATGTGTTGAGGTGGTTTGGCCATGCAGAGAGAATGGAGAATGGCTGTCTGCTGAAGAAGATGATGCATGCAAGAGTTGATGGGAGAAGTACAAGAGGAAGTGCCATGGTTTAGGTAGAGGGGTTGAGTGAAGAAAGCTTTATGTGATAAGAGGATAGATTTAAGGTAGCGGTAGCAGTAGGGGATTCAGCGTATGAAGCTTTATTGTGGCTGATACCGGGGGGAGGAAGGGGGGACGGGGTGGGTGCTGCCCCCCGGAAGTACCAACCAAACTTGGCTAAATCCCTCATCAGGCTGGAAGGAGCGAAGAGAAGAAAAATACCTTTTTTTTTATGTTGGCTACCCCTCAAAATTTGGGGGAGTGCCATGTTTCTTTGCTTTTTTAGTGTTATAACATTTCTTTTTAAATGCACAGGTAGCTCTACGTATCGATTTTAATTTGAATGTAATATGAAAATAATAGGACATTTATTAAAGATATTTCTTGTGATCAAACGACTTCAGTTTTTGGATGTAATTGAACAATCCATTTGATTTCCTTACTTTAACGGCAAAGTTTTTCGGTGATCTTTACGTGTTTATTTTTCTTACATTCCATTTTTACTGATTTTTTTTTTTTCAAGTTTCATAAAAATCTAAGTGATAACTTAATGTGCAATTTCAGTTTGTCATAGTTAAAATTCTTTACTGATATTTCAACTTTCTATTTTATTCCATAAATCATTTAATTGGTTTATATAAAATAGAAAATATGAGATAAATTTTTGCATCAACTGATACAAGATAAATTTTTGCATCAACCGATACAAGATAAAATTTTGCATCAACCGATACAAGATAAAATTTTGCATCAACCGATACAAGATAAAATTTTGCATCAACCGATACAAGATAAAATTTTGCATCAGCAGATAAAAGACAACATTTTGCATCAACCGACACACGATAAAATTTTGGCTCAACGAATACAAGATAAGTTTTTGCATCAACAGATACAAGATAAAATTTTGCATCAACCGATACAAGATAATTTTTTGCATCAACTGATACAAGATAAAATTTGCATTAACCGATATAAAATAAATTTTTGCATCAACCGATACAAGGCCATCTATTTGAAGGAATATTTTAACCCTCACAAAATCATATGTAAATCGACGCTTTTACTTCAAGGAGAATACCTGACTAGGATTCCTCCCGTAAAACTAATTGAAACCTTATTTGATGAACCTAACCTGCTTTTCTTCTCTTACAATAACTGATCCGTAAACGAGTTTGCGCCAGTGAATCCTCCACGAAATGAATAACCTTTCACGGTAAAGAGCTCGTGGGAACCTTGCCTTTGTGACATTTTGAACAGGGCCAGGCAATATCATATTAGAGTATAGGAACAGTTGGCATTAATTTGAATGTGATGGAGAGACTACAAAAAGGTCACTCACCACTGGCACTTGCTGCTTATAAAAGATTTTAGAGGATCAATTAGTCCATGAGTAGGAAATCTCGATGACATTAACAAAGAGATGAAGGTCATAACCATGATAAGTGTAGGATATGATTTTTTTCACTCAAGTAATTTATATATATATATATATATATATATATATATATATATATATATATATATATATATATATATACATGTATATATATATATAAATATATATACAGTATATAATATATTTATATATATACGCATATATATATATGAATATATATGTGTATATATATAAATATATATATATATATATATATATATATATATATATATATATATATATATATATACTGTATATATATATATATATATATATATATATATATATATATACAGTATATATATGTATATATATATATATATATATATATATATATATATATACACATATATATATATACAGTATATATATATATATATATATATATATATATATATATATATATATATATATATATATATATATATATATTCATTTGTTTTTTCTTTCATGTGATGCTCAGTGGCATTATCATACGTATGACTATTTGGTTTCTCCCCGTCGCTCGTGTATGGGGGAGAGGGAGTAGTCATACCATAGTGAGACAGGGTATCCTGAGGGGTACATATGGAAACCACAATGGGAGGGTGTGGAATGGATTGAATATATGTTTGTGTCGTTGTGGATGTGCGTGTGTGTGCATATCTATCTAAATGCTTAGCCGTCCTTTTTGACTGATGGTGTACACTTGTATTATCATAGTAAGTAAACAAAACGGAAAGTTTTGGTAATAGTTTTAGGTAAATGTATTTCCGAATAGCCTTTTATGTATGTCAGATTCAACTATAATTCATAATTGATAAGTATTACTATTTTCCCAGGAAATATACACCTGAATGTAACTACGATACTTTAATTAGTTGTGGTTATAGGAGGCTTTATAGGTTAATTAAAATGGTCTGATGGGTTCTTTAAGTTTCATATATTGTTTTTTATAAAAAGACATTCACAGGCAGTTATAGCCCCAAACCGTACAAGTAATCAGTGTAAAAGAAAGAAGAGAAGAAAATAGAGAGGCACTCAGTAGAGAGCATACCTCCGCCAAGACAGCTTATTTCTCGAAAGCAGCTTGCTTTAGTGTTAATTCAGTCGACCTTGTGCTTGACCTTGACCTTGACCTTTGTCATAGGACTTTCAAAATTAGATCACTTCCACGTCTCAACATAACAGTTAATCTCTGATTGTTTTTCTACTCTATGAGTAAAACTGTGGACAGGAAGTTGTTTATAAACAAACAAACAAACAAAAACAAACAGACAAACTGTCAAACATCTGGTGGAAACATAACCTTCTCTCCAACTTCGTTTGCGGAGGTAATAATAGAATATAAGAGCGATAAAATCGATAGAACATTTTCTTGGAGACTGCTGGAAAACTCTAAGAAAGGAATACAGATATGAAGAAAGTTCCAAAGAAAATACAAGAGGCAGCCACTGAACTCCGCAATCTGAGGTCTGCTAACTTATACCCGTGATAATATGTGGCTTACTGGTTGCAACATTGCAGCTAAATTCCGCGAAATTGCAACTAACATCACTCTCCGTAATTACTCTTCATTCGTGCACGAATCTGAATCCCTGCCGAAAAGGTAAATGGTTCTAAATATATTTTTCCCATTTGGTTCCGAGAATTAAAGATATCTGCAAAGTTTTGAGGAATAATATTGATGCTTATATCGTGGGTATTCAATGCTTGAAGAAGCCAACATATCTGAAAAAGTTTGGGTAATGATATTGATATTTATATTACTGACATTTCTCTCATTCATCCAGTCCTGATGATTGAGTAAGTTAAGTTGAGCAATATCACATATAGCTCTTCTCTTGGAAATAGAAAGCAATGTATGAAAGGGATAAGTATCGTAAATGCCAAATTATAACGTATAGCCTATCACACTAGTAACAATCCCCACTATATAATAGAGCAAGTGCCTGGCTCTCTCTCTCTCTCTCTCTCTCTCTCTCTCTCTCTCTCTCTGTATATATATATATATATATATATATATATATATATATATGTATGTATGTATTTATATACATGTATATCTCCTTTTATGGGGAGAGGAAGTAGTCATACCATGTTGAGGGGGGCCGGGTATGACGAAATGCACAATCGGAAACCACACTCTCCCAAAAATTGCCGAACGAGTGGGTTGTAGTTAGGAAAAGGGTAGGCGCTGGAAGGGTTGCATCGATGTGCGGGTCTCTGTAAGCCTATGTGTGTATATCTATCTAAATATTTAGACGTTCTTTTGACGGGTCGCCTACACTCGTTCCATGTAAAAGCAAACGCTGCAAAAGTACTCAATTATTTTTCTCGCTATGGGATCAAGACACTTTCAGATAAGTAAAAGCATAATTTTTTCAAATGTAAATAAAACATGAGCTGATTTTCATTGAAAATAGGTAGTAAGAAAAATAATTATTCAAATGATTCTCATTATCTCCTACGCCTATTAACGCAAAGGCCCTAGGTTAGATATCGCCGCTCCTCATCTACTTCACGCTCATAGGCCTCAGCGATGTAGGCCTGGGTCTTCCAACTCTTCTAGGGTCTTATGAAACCCAGTTGAAAGTTTGGTGAACTAATCTTTCTTGGGAAGTGCAAGTACTAAATATATGTTACTAATTCAAAATTTCTTTTGGTAATAATCTTTACAATTAAAATAGATATTATGTTACCCTTAAAAGAAGACTATAAGTAACT